>NW_022164206.1:0-78997 GCF_008728515.1 Papio anubis
ATGGCGTGAACCCAGGAGGCGGAGCTTGCAGTGAGCTGAGATCCGGCCACTGCACTCCAGCCTGGGCGACAGAGCGAGACTCCGTCTCAAAAAAAAAAAAAAAAAAAAGAAAAGATGGTATCACAGAACACACAGAACTGCTCTGAAAATGCAGCTTCATTTACAAAACACTGCATCAAAATATTACACGGTCATGGAATCTAATGAACTGAACATGCGTTCATGAAACTTAAAAAATACTGAGCAATGCATTGAAAAAAGAATGGTTAAAAAAAAAAGACAGCTCAAGTTAAATAAAACTTACAAAGGTTCTGAACCAATTAATGGCTGGTAACAGTGTCATTCAAAAATGCCTATAGGTTTCAATAAAATCCACCATTTATTTCTGCATGCCTAGTTCTTGAAAAAACTGTTTGAAGCTGTGAGGTAGATAGTGGCCAGGAATTATCATGCTGAGTTAATTTTACACCTGAAAGATACAAGTTTGCCATACTTAAAGTTCTTGTTAGGCCAGGCACAGTGGCTCACTTCCAATACTTTTGGGAGGCCAAGGCGGGTGGATCACCTGAGGTCAGGAATTCAAGACCAGCCTGGCCAACATGATGAAACCCCGTCTCTACTAAAAATACAAAAAGTTAGCCGGGCATGGTGGTGAGTGCCTGTAATCCCAGCTACTTGGGAGGCTGAAGCAGGAGAATCGCTTGAACCCGGGGGGCAGACGTTGCAGTGAGCCGACATCGCACCATTGCACTCCAGCCTGGGCCAACAAGAGCGAAACTCCATTTCAAAACAAAAAGAAAAAAAAAGTTCTTGTCGATGCTGGCTTGAGTTGCTTTTCAGTAAAAGACAATACTCAACTAATAAGAATGGCATGAGATAGGATATGTAACAATTTCACCATTCATATACTCACTTTCTGTTTCCTGGTTATATTTTGATTTTTAATAAAGATGCATTTCAACAGCCAGGGAAGGTAGCTCACACTTGTAATCCCACTGCTTTGGGCAGCCTAGAAGGGAGGATCGCTTGAGCCCAGGAGTTTGAGGCCAACCTGGGAACTATAGCAACACTCCCACTCTACAAAAAATTTTAAAAGTTAATCAGGCATGATTCCACACCTGTACTCCCATCTACTTGGGAGAGTGAGGTGGAGGATCACTTGAGCTTAGGAGTTGGAGGCTGCAGTGAGCTATGACTGCACCACTGCATTCTAGCCTGGGTGACAGAGTGAGACCCTGTCTTTGAAAAAAAAAAAAAAAAGGCATTTCCAAGACCTCCATAGGAAGCAGAATTTTTGGTGACCTGGGACAGATTCAGTTCAAGCTTTTCATGACTTTGTTTCTCCTTGCCCTTTTCTTGATGAAGGCGGTGCTCACAAAATTTGTTATATTTTTTTCTTTGTTTTTTGTTTGTTTGTTTGCTTGCTTGCTTGCTTGCTTGTTTTTTGAGACAGAGTCTCACTCTGTTGCCCAGGCTGGAGTGCAGTGGCATGATCTCAGCTCACTGCAACCTCCACCTCCCAGGTTCAAGCAATTCTCCTGTCTCACCCTCCCGAGTAGCTGGCATTACAGGCACCCGCTACCACACCCAGCTTATTTTCATATTTTTAATAAAGACAGGGTTTCGCCATGTTAGCCAGGCTGGTCCCAAACTCCTGACCTCAAGTGATCCGCCCGCCTGGGCCTCTGAAAGTGCTGAGACTACAGGTGTGAGCCACCGCACCCAGCCCATTTACTTATTTAAAAAGAAAAAAAAATTAATCAGGCTGCTGTGGTACCAATTGTTATATTCTTTGGAAAAGCAGTTTTCAAGAGCCTTAAAATATTTTTATCATTTGGCCCAGTGATTACCCTCTGGAAATCTATCCAAAGAAAATGATCTAAAATTGCAAGTGAGAAAAAATTAAACATAATGTGTTATGGGACTGAATTATGCCTCCCCGTAACCCCCAATTCACATGTTAAAACCCTAACCCCAGTAACTCAAAATTGACTGTATTTGGAAGTAGAGCCTTTATAGAGATGACGAAGTTAAACAGAGTCTATTAAAATGGGCCCTAATTCAATCTGAGCAGTGTTTATATAAGAAGAGGAAATTTGAATACACAAAGAAACACCAGGGATGCCCAAATACAGAGGAAAGGCAGTGCAGACACAGGGAGAAGGTGGCCAATGGCAAGCCCAGGAGAGGAGCCTGGGCAGAAACCAACCCTGCTCCCACCCTGATCTTCGATTTCCAGCCTCCAGACAGTGAGAAAAAAAAATTCTGTTGCCTAAGCCACCTAGGTCTATTGTACTTTGTTATGGTGGCCCTAGCAAACTAATGGATGACTTTTTAAATAATTATATATATTTAAAATAGAGAACAATTAGAAATGTCCTAAATGTTCAACAATTGGAAAAAGAGTATCATACAGTCATCAAAATGCTGAGGCTGTATGGAAAAAACTGCTTACAAGATAATGTTTCGCCAAAAAAAGCTAGATGCCAGGCACAGTGCCTCTCACTTGCAGTCCCATCTACTTGGGAGGCTGAAGGAAGAGGATCACTTGAGACCAGGAGTTTGAGACCAGCCTGGACAACATAGCAAGATCCCATCTCTAAAATAGAAAACATCATATGTGCCCCATAAATATGTATAACTATGATGTACCATAATAATAAAAATAAAATAATTTTGAAAAATTGTATGTTGTCATCTGGGTTATTTTTAAAAAGCAAGACACATTTTATTTTATTATTATTTTTTGAGATAACATCTTGCTTCGTTGCCCAGGCTGAAGTGCAGTGGCACGATCTCAGCTCACTGCAACCTCCACCTCCCAGGTTCAAGCCACTCTCCTCTCGAGTAGCTGGGATTACAGGCACCCGCAACCACACCTGGCTAATTTTTGTATTTTTTAGTAGAGGTGGGGTTCCACTGTGTTGGCCAGGCCGGTCTCAAATTCCTGAACTCAAATGATCCACTCGGCCTCCCAAAGTGCTGAGATTACAAGCATGAGCCACCATGCCTGGCCACAAGATACATTTTGTATACACACACACATACATGTGATTTTGACTATAAAGCCTATGGTCGGTGGAAAAAACTAGGAGGAAAAAAAGCCCATTGTAGTATTGTTTTAGAAGATGATGATGATTATTTATATTCTCCTTTCTCTATTAAAGAGTTAAATCTATTGTTATTTGAAATACAACTTATTTAAATAAGCAGGTAAAATAGGGCACTCCATAAGTGAACCTGTATGAATGTACTCTCACAGAGAGTAGACTTCTGAGAGGAAACAGTATTGTTTGGACTGAGGATGTGGTTCTTGGTCTCAAGCGCACCAACTGTATTGATAACATTCCTGCCCACATATCCCCATGTTCAGTGCAGCAGGTTAAAAGATGTTCTGCACATCATGCCTTCTTTTTGTTTGTTTGTTTTTTGTTTTTCGAGACAGGGTCTTACTCTGTTTTATTACTATTACTACTATTATTATTATTATTATTATTATTATTATTATTATTTTTAGACAGGGTCTTACTCTGTTGCCCAGGCTGGAGTGCAGTAGCATGATTACAGCTCACTGCAGCCTCCACCTCCTGGGCTCATGCAATCCTCCCACTCAGCCTCCAGAGTAGCTGGGACCACAGGTGCATATACCATGCCCAGCTAATTTTTTAAAAATATTTGTGGGGATGAGCTCTCACTAGGTTGCCCAGACTGATCTCAAACTTCTGAGCTTAAGTAATCTTCCTGCCTCAGCCCCCCAAAGTGCTGGAATTACAGGCATGACTCACTGCACTTGGCCTGGATGTCATTCTTTGATTGGTCCCAGTGTGACTGAAACCCTTTGTCTTTTTCTCAGAGAGGACAGGCAAGGGCAGATGTCCCCCACTTGGCTTTCTATATGCTCTTCTCTGAGCTCTGCCATGATGGGTTCTCATCTAGTCAGCCTGGGAGCAAGCTATCCCTAGGAGGCCCGGGGAAGGCCAGCAGGTCCCTGCAGCTCAATGTCCCTTGTATCCATCAGAGAGATGCATTCTCAGAAAGAAACTGCACTCATGTCTCCTCTCCTTTGCACCCATACTCTTTCCATCCTCCTTTGATGGATGTCTTTCCTTTGACTTCAATCATCGTGCATGTGGACAGCTCCTGAGTACGTGTCTGCAGCTTGAGCCTTTCTACTTCTCTCTACATTCCTGTATCGAATTCCACGCTGGTCTTCTACCTCCCAATGCCCCAAACCTAATATACCTAAAACTCATCTTATTGACTTTGCCTCATAAACTTCTCTCTCTTGCATTCCTTGTCTCTATAATAAAGACATAACTTCCACTCTGTCACTCAATCCAGGAACCGAAATGTCATTGTCACTCCTTCTCTCTCACCACCCACAGCCAATTAGTCATCGAGCCGTATCGATTCCCACTGCCTACACCCCTTCCATCTCCTCCTCCCTGCTCCCAGCTCCTCTTCATCTTAGTTCAGGCTCATGTTAGTCCTTGTTTGGGTCATTCACTCATTCAGGCCTGGGGGCATGTTGGTGAATAAGATAGGAATGAGTCCTTCCCTCGTGAAGCTTGCGGGTATGAAAGACAATAATCAAACAAAAGAATCCCATGTTTATGGGAGTGTGTTAGAGTAATATGAAGAATGTACCGTTTGCTTGAAGAAGGGGAAATTAAAATTGAGACTGAGAAACTACTTAAGAAGAAAGAGTCACGGAGAGAGCTCAAAGACAAACACTCCAAGAAAGAGAAACAGCAAGCAAATGCAAGGCTCTGAGGTGAAAAGAGCTCGCCATACTGGAGGGGCTTTGGCTGCCATGTTGCTCTGAGAGGAAAAGCAGAACCAGGTGGCATGGAGAAGTGGGCAGGGCCCTTCTGGGCAACAATGAGAAGTCTGGATCTTTTTTTGTTATTTATTTATTTATTTATTTATTTATTTATTTATTTATTTATTTATTTTGAGACAGAGTGTTGCTCCGTCGCCAGGCTGGAGTACAGTGTTGCCATCTCAGCTTACTGCAACCTCCACCTGCTGAGTTCAAGCGATTCTCCTTCCTCAGCCTCCCGAGTAGCTGGGACTACAGGCACGACCACCACACCCAGCTAATTTTTGTATTTTAGTAGAAACGGGTTTCACCTTCATGTTGGCCAGGATGGTCTAATCTCTTTTGACCTTGTGATCTGCCCTCCTTGGCCTCAAAGTGCTGGGATTACAGGAGTGAGCCACTGTTCTGTGTGTGTGTGTATATATATATATACACACACACACACACACACACACACATATATATATATATATATATTTTTTTTTTTTGAGACAGAGTCTCACTTTGTCACCCAGGTCTCGCTTTAGACTCTCATGCCTCAGCCCTGAGAGTAGCTGGGATTACAGGTGTGCACCACCACACCTAGCTAATTTTTTTTTTTTTTTTTTTTTTTTTTTTAGTAGAGATGGAGTTTCACCATGTTGCCCAGGCTGGTCTTTAACTCCTGGCCTCAAGTGATTCCACCCACCTGGCCTCCCCCAGTGCTTGGGATCCCAGGTGAGCCACTGTGCCCTGCCAGAAGTCTGACCCCACCTTGCTGTTGAAAGTGTTAATCAGGGGTGACCTGTCTCCCTGGGCCTTCCTTATCTCTTTCAGTCCTTCTTCAGCATGGCTTCAAGGCTGATCTTTCCAGGACAAGTATATGATCATGTCTCCCTGGGTTTTAAAAATTTCCAGTGGCTCCCGTTTGTCTGCTGTTAACACCTAAACTGCTTAGCTTGGCCTACAAGGCCCTGAATGTTCTTGCCCTGTGTTTCGCTCCATCCTTATTTTTCCCTGTGTCTCTTTATCCCCTTTGCCCGGCCATGCCAAGCGACTCCCAGGTTGCCTCGTGGGTTCTGCCATGACTTTTCTCAGGATGCATTTCTCTGGATACAGCATTTCCTACACCATCCATCATCAAACAAAAATCTACACATCCTGCAAGCCAAAGGTCAAATGTCACCTCATCTTTCCTAATCACTGCCCCCGCGATAGAATGGACTGTTCCCACAGGGCATGGTGGTTCCTGTCTGTAACCCCGGTTACTTGGCAGGCTGAGGGAGGAGAATAGCTAGGGCCCAGGGGTTGGAGGCCAGCATAGGCAACATAGTGAGACCCCCATCCCCAAAAAAAAAAAAAAATTTGTTTTAAACGGACGATTCCCTCCTCTGCATCCTCAATGTTTGACAGCACGTGTCTGTTTACATGCATCTCTCCCTGTTCACACATGACCCTTTGTTACTCATATTTATTCCCTACCAGTGAGCACAGAGCTTGGAGTACTTTATTGTGTAAAAAGAACGGATTTCCCCCGTTTTGCATATTTAGATTACACATGATAGTTCTGCCAAAGGAGCAGGAAACCAGATGCTTGAAGCTCAGTGAGAATTTCTTTTTTTTTTTTTTTGATACGGAGTCTTACTCTCACCCGGGCGGGAGTGCAGTGGCGTGATCTCAGCTCACTGCAACCTCCACCTCCCAGGTGCAAGCGATTCTCCTGCCTCAGCCTCCTGAGTAGGTGGGATTACAGGCACCCGCCACTACGCCCAGCTAATTTTTTTTTTTTTGGTATTTTTAGTAGAGATGGGGTTTCACCATGTTGGCCAGGCTGGTCTCGAACTCCTGACCTAGTGCTTCACCTGCCTCGGCCTCCCAAAGTGCTAGGATTACAGATGTGAGGATTTTAATGAACATATCAGTTGAGACTTTATAGCAGATCTCTGTCTTTGAGCTGCCAGTATTCCCAGCATAAGCTACATCCACACGTTGAGCCCCACTGGCAAGGAGGGAACTTGGAAGGAGTTTGAGCAAGTAAAAATATCTATGGGGCGGAAGCTATTTTGAAGCCTATTGACTTGTTAGCCACCTCTCATCATTCTACAGTGTCCGCACCATTTCCGCAGTCCTCATCCAATCACAGATGGTACCAGGGGATGCATTAGCTGCTTGAAGCAAGACTGTCAGAGACAGAATCTGTCACTTCATAATTCCTGCTAAAGCTGGACCTGGTGGCTTGCACCTGTAATCCTAGCATTTTGGGAGGCTGAAGTAGAAGGAACTTTTCAGGCCAGGAGTTCAAGACGAGCCTGGGCAACATAGCAAGACCACATCTCCACAAAAAAATTTAAAAATGGCCGGGTGCGGAGACTCACACCTGTAATCCCAGGACTTTGGGAGGCCGAGGCAGGTGGATCATGAGGTCAGGAGATCAAGACCATCCTTGCCAACATGGTGAAACCCCATCTCTACTAAAAATACAAAAATTAGCTGGGCATGGTGGCATGTACCTGTAGTCCTAGCTACTCAGGAGGCTGAGGCAGGAGAATCACTTGAACCCGGAAGGTGGAGGTTGCAGTGAGCCGAGATTGTGCCACTGCACTCCAGCCTGGCAACAGAATGAGACCCTGTCCCCCCAGCAAAAAAAAAAAAATTAAAAATTAGCTGGGTGTGATGGCGTGCGTGTAGTCCCAGCTACTCAGGGAGCTGAGGTGGGAGGATTGCTTGAGCCCAGGAGGTTGAGGATGCAGTGAGCCATGATTGTCACTGCATTGGAGCCTGGGCAACAGAGTGAGACCCTATTTGAAAATTTCAAGTAATTTCCGGGTAAGTGCTCTGCACTGTGGAGTGTAGGTGGGGGGAAATAAAAAAAGTAAATAACTTGTTTCCTACATCTAGGGAACAGAAATCATGACTCTGTCCATAGAAGGCACCAACTGATGGTTGTTAATTGACACACTGATAGGCAAGACATAATTAGAAGATAAACTTGGGCTATATAATCAAGCACTGGACGGTATGTTACAGACAGCAAAAGCTACAGATGTTTTTCAAGGTCTCTTGACCTTGATGTTGAAGGTCAATGCATGGCTCCTACCAGCTTGAGTCTGCTTATCATAGACTGGGCCACAAATGAGGATGAAGCAAAAGAGAATCCAAAAATTACCAGATGTTAAGGGTTACCGAAAAAAAGAAAAAGAATCAGAAAATGACCCTGCCAAGTGCTCAAAGTGGTTTCTCTGCTGTCTATCAAATGACTTGCCGTGTGCTGAGAAACATCTTCAGAATGAGTGCCCTTCCTGCCTTTTCAGCATCTGCTGCTCAGAAGAAAGCGGGGCAGAAGTGGCCCAGAGTAGCGAAGAGGTGGCCAGGGAAATACATCTAAGGCCAGTCTGTGCACTTCTGCTCTCCAGGTTTGAGAACTGCTGTCACTGATTACTGTTACATGAGTTCTTACTGAAAAAAGTCATGATGGGGACAAATGAAGGCAGATGTGTTCCCCGTGCCAAAGACCAGTGGTGCTAAGTTCCCTTGCTCTCTGGACACAGCTGATTCAGAAGCTTTGCCAAGTGGATGTCATTGCCTGCGCCTGCGTCACAAGCAGCACAACTTAGAAGAGGGCAGCTTGTTGCAGCTCGGATGAGATGTGACCATGAGCAATTTCTGAAGAAAGATGTGAAAACTTTAAATCAAGCTATAAAGCGTGATGGCCCTTCTTTTCATAAATCCTAATTGTGGTGATTTCATTTGGTCTTAAGCATCAAGCAAACCACAACTTCCTTTGTTTTTTTTAAATTTAATTTTACTGTTTGTGGAGATAGGGTCTCACTATGCTGCCCAGGCTGGTCTCAAACTCCTGGTCTCAAGTGATCCTCCCTCCTCGACGTTTTTTTTGTTTGTTTGTTTGTTTTGAGACAGAGTCTTACTTTGTTGCCCAGGCTGAAGTGCGGTGGCGTGATCTCAGCTCACTGCAACTTCCACCTCCCAAGTTCAAGCGATTCTTATGCCTCGGCCTCTTGAGTAGCTGGGATTACAGGGGCCCACCATCATGCCTGGCTAACTTTTGTATTTTTAGTAGAGGTAGGGTTTCTCCATGTTGGCCAGGCTGGTCTTGAACTCCTGACCTCAAGTAAACTGGCCTGCCTCGGCTTCCCAAAATGTTGGGATTACAGGTGTGAGCCACCATGCCCAGCCCCTCCTCAGCCTCTTAAAGTAGGGGGATTACAGGGGTGAGCCATGGCGCCCATCCCAAAATGCAGCTTCTTGGTGAAGGTTAAGTCAGTGTTTCTCCTTACTTAATGGTCAAAAATTTCAGCTGACTTTTTGTTTTGTTATTTTTTTAGCTTTCCATGTATTCATGTCTTGATCTAATACAGAGGACATGGTGTTTCCAGAGCAGGAGTTCATTGTACATAGTAATCTTGTGCAAAACATCTGTGACTGGACTGACTTAGCAAGTTTTAGCCTTTTGGATCACAGCAAGGCATTAATATTGATTAACTAACACCTCTTGTAGAGCCCATCTTCACATAGCTCCAAGTGCACACACAAAAAAGTCCTTTACAGCTATGTTGAGGTAGCTTTTGACCTCTGAATCTCGTAAGAGTTTCTTACATTCTTTGCTTGGCCAGAATCTTCTTTCATCTTTTCTGCAGAAGTAGAACCTGTGTCTCCAAAGACAAATAAGGAATTTAATTCAGTGGCTTTTCGTTTCTGGGGATTAGAAATGGCGCCATTTGTCAGATCTACTGTCCACCTAAGGCCCTTTCTCCAACATAGGGACCAAGGGACAGTGAATTTTTGCTCTGAATATCAATTGTAAACACAAATTCACCCTGGAACTCAGAACCTAAGCCTTGGTTTTATTTTTATTTTTTTTTTAATTTTTGAGACAAGGTCTTGCACTTGTTGCCCAGGCTGGAATGCAGTGGTGCAGTCATAGTTCACTGTAACCTCGAACTCCTGGGCCTCAGCCATCCTCTGGCCTCAGCCTCCTGGGTAGCTGGAACTACAAGGTGTGAGCCACCAGGCCCAGCTAATTTTTAAATTTTCTGTAGAGGTCTCACTATGTTGCCCAGGTTGGTCTCCAACTCCCAGTCTTAAGCAATCCTCCTGCCTTGGCCTCCCAAAGCACTGGGATTACAAGTGTAAGCCACCATGCCTCACCCTAAACTTTGATTTAAAAAAAAAAAAAACAGCCAGACACAGTGGCTCATGCCTATAATCTCAGCAACTTGGGAGGCCAAGGCAGGAGGATCTCTTGAGGCCAGGAGTTCAAGACCAGCCTGGGCAGCACAGTGAGACGCTGTCTCTTAAAATTTTTTAAAAAGGTAAAACAAAGATGTTAGTAGCATCTGATGTTAATAACATTGTGACTACAACCAATTAGCTAATTTGTTTTCTGATTAGCCGCTTACATTAGCCACATCATCTTAAATAACTTAGGTTTTTACCTCCTTCTAACATCAGCTTAGCAGTAGCCTATCTTTAGATAAGTCACTTAAAGTTTCACTTGAAAGGGATCAAAATAATCAATAATTGAAGATGGAATTAGACACACCGGGTCCAAAAAATTATGTACCCAACAGTCAGCTTTTGTGAGTTGGCGCCTCGCCAGCCCATCATCCATATTTTAAAATGTTGAGTGTGCGTGTGCACCAGATGATTCATCCAAGCTGCTCTGGAAGTTGTCTCTGCTGGTGACAGTAAAGCCGAGCCACCCCCTGTCCTCCCCTCTGCCTGGTGAAAATGCAGACTATCAGTTCTGTGGCACTGTCACAGCACATCGTGGCCTTCTTTATTTAGGTGCAATGCTGGTGGGCAGCATGCTCCTACATGCAGCTTTCCATCTCTCGATCACATTCCCCCACCACTTTTATCTGCCTGCAACACCCAAATGTTCATGCCCAAAAAGACAGTGAGGACTTGAAGATCCCCGGGGTCCTCAGAATCTGCAGAACAGGCCCCTCCAACAGATTAGCACTTGGCTTCATTGGTCCTCATATTCAAAAAGCTTAGATATTAAACTGTTTCCCAGCTTTAGATCAATGCAGGAGCCTTGCTCTCTCTTCCTGCTTACTGAAGATATAACAAAAGAGATTCTAAAATTGCTGGTGGTACCAGCTCTTGGGTTTCTTTCTTTTCTTTTTTCTTTTTTTTTTTTTTTTTTTTTTTTTTTTTGAGATGGAGTCTTGCTCTGTCACCCAGGCAAGTGGTGTGATCTTGGTTCACTACAACCTCCAGTTCTTGGGTTCAAGCCATTCTCCTGCCTCAGCCTTCCGAGTAGCTGGGATTATATATAGGTGCCCACAACCACGCCTAACTAATTTTTGTATTTTAGTAGAGACGGGGTATCACCATATTGGCCAGGCTGGTCTTGAACTCCTGACCTCAGGTGATCCACCTGCCTTGGCCTCCCAAAGTGCTGGGATTATAGGCCTGAGCCACTGCACCCAGCCAGCTCTTGGGTTTCTTTTAACAAAGATTTTGGGGGCAGATCTGTGCTCTGAGGATAAAGCTAACCACCCTAAAAACAAGAGTCCTTCTCTGGGGATCGTCCATCTCTCCCAGTGTCCCCTCCTTGAAGCCCATGTCCCCTCCCTTCTCCACGCCCTCCAAAGACTTTCACATTCAGAAGGAAAGTCAGGCATCTTTAAACAAACAAACAAGCAACTGTAGATGTTTCAAGCTAGCCCTACAGGCTTCCAGCTCTCTCCCTACCCTTCTTCTTATTCCCCCACTCCTGGCTCCTAGTCAATGACTAAAGCTCTCCAGGAGTATTTATGGAGAGGGTATCTATTGTTGACCTTGTGATCGCACTAATCCTTGGCTCGGGGTTGCTCTGCTCTGCTCTGAACGAGTCACAAGGGTGATTGGGTGGGAGTAGGGAGGAGGACAGTGCCTCATTCAGGAACAGTACATTTATTTATAGAACAGGACTTTTCCTCTTCTTCCTAGAATCATCTGTTAATGCCGCGGTTGCCATATCCTCAAACACTCCCTTTGGGAGAGAGATGATGGGGGCCCAGGACTTCACAATTAAAGGTCAAAGTTCTCAGAGTCAGGGCACCAAAAGACTCCTCTCCCCATGTCTACGGACAAACCCGGAGAAGCTCAGATTCCTAAGAGCTGTGGACAACTGGGCATCGTGATTTCCTCGATAGCCCTAAAGGTATAGCCAAATGCTCCCTCCTGGAGACACATGACTCAATGCCTGCGGGGTGGGGAGTGGGAGCTCAATTCCTGGGAAATTCTGGCCTCATTCTGGCAGTATTTGGGATCTGCTAGGCCTAATAATCCCTTTTATATTCTTTTATTTTTATTTTTTGAGACAGAGTCTCGCCCTGTCACCCAAGTTGGAATGCAATGGTGCAATCTTGGCTCACTGCAACCTCTGCCTTCCAGGTTCAAGCGATTATCCTGCCTCAGCCTCTCAAGTAGCTGGGATTGCAGGCGTGTGCCACCATGCCTGGCTAATTTTGTATTTTTAGTAGAGACGGGGTTTCACCGTGTTGGTCAGGCTGGTCTTGAACTCCTCACCTCAGGTGATCCACCTGCCTCAGCCTCCTAAAGTGCTGGGATTATAGGTGTGAGCCACCGTGCACAGCCAGCCCAATAATTCCTTTGGGGGGTTCTGAAAAATAGGCTGGGAAATTGCTATGGATACGAGAGTAGGGAGATGCAAAGGGCATCACCTTGTTTATCTTGTAGCACATGATTGCCACTATTTGAATTAAAAAAAAAGAAAAGAAAAGAGAAGAAAAATATAGGGCTTCGGGCAAGGAGTGAAAATGAAGGCCACTTGCATAAAGCTGGAAGAGGACCCTCAAATCCACAAGGCCTGCTTAAGCTTGGAAACATGTAGCCCACAATTATCTGCTGCCCTGTGTGACTGATTTCTTCTTGTGTTCAAGTTCTGACTGAACCAGACAGCAAATCAGTTGTGGGCAGAAGCCTTAGGGAACAGAGCTGGGTACAAAATGAGTTCTCAGAAATCCCTTGTGGATTTTCAGTCGTGGATTCTTATAAGTGACTATCATTAGCATTAAAAGATGTTTTTTGAGGATGGTGATGATTGATGATAATAATGTTGATGTTGATGATGATGTTGATGATGATGATTGATAATGATGATGATGATTGATGATGTGATGATGGCAAAATCCTACTGGAGGAAGGAACCCTGTGTCTTTTTTATTTCTTTCTTCCCTCTGCCCAGAAAGTTCAGTGCAAATAGTAGGTTTTAAAAAATAATTTGCTAGATTATCAAATAAATCATAATTATAATCATTCCATGTCTCTCAAATAAAACCTTTCTTTCTTTTTTTTTTTTTTTTTTTTGAGACAGGGTCTTGCTCTGTTGCCCAGGCTGGAGTACAGTGGCACGATCTCAGTTCACTGCAACCTCCACCTCCTGGGTTCAAGTGATCCTCCCACGTCAGCCTCCCAAGTAGCTGAGACTACAGGCATGCACCACCACTGGGCCTGGCTAATTTTTGTAGTTTTTGTAGAGATGGGGTTTCACTATATTGCCCAGGCTGGTCTTGAACTCCTGCGTTCAAGCAATCCGCCTGCCTCAGCCTCCCAAGGTGCTAGGATTACAGGCTTGAACCACCACGCCCAGCCTGCACATGGGACATCTAAGTTGCTTTGTGGTGACTTTGATTAGGCTTGAAGATTTTCTTTCTCTTAAAGAAACAAAACAAAAATAGGATCTTGGGAGCCTGGTGATCAGTTCTCCATATAGCTCATCTGAGTTTGTGCTATCACAAGGTAGTGGTTCTCAAACTTGAACCTTGCATCAGAATCACCTGGAACTTGTTAAAACACTAGCTGGGGCTGGGCACAGTGGCTCATGCCTGTAATCTCAGCACTTTGGGAGGCCGAGGTGGGAGAATCACTCAAGGCCAGGAATTTGAGACCAGCCTGGGCAGCATAGTGAGATCCCATCTCTGTAAAATGAGAGCCTGTCACTATGCTGGGTATGGTGGTGCCCCTGTGGTGCCAGCTACTTGGGAGGCTGAGGTGGGAGGATCATTTGAGCCCAAGAGTTAGAGGCTACAGTGAGCCATGATCATACGACTGCACCCCAGCCTGGGCAACAGAGCGAGACTCTGTCTCTAAAGAAAAAAAGCAAAAACAAAACCCACTGTAGCTGGGCCCCAGAGTTTCTGGTTCAATAGCCATAAAGTAGGTCTCAAGAAGATGAGATGTTAAAGTTCTCATGCAATGCTGCTAGTCCTAGTGATCTGGGGCCCCATCTGAAAACCGCTGCCCCAGGGTGTGTTAGCAATGTCTCAGGTTCTCCTACCTGGAACTTTATTTGGGGGGCTTAAGAAAAGTCCAGGAAATGGACGCATAACTGTGTAAAGAGACCTATGGAGAGGTCCCTCAGAGAATTCTTCTCAGAGGATTGCTGCCCCCATCTCCGCAAGGGCCCACTTTCTCTAGAACTTAGACATTGTGGAAGTGGGACAAAGGTTGCTGAGAGACCACTTGGGGATCCTGATCTAATCTGTCTACAGGCTCATCTGTCCACCCGTCTCTGCCCACCTCTCCACCCATCTCTACCCACCTCTCCACCCATCTCTGCCCACCTCTCCACCCATCTCTGCCCACCTCTCCACCCATCTCTGCTCACCTCTCCACCCATCTCTACCCACCTCTCCACCCATCTCTGCTCACCTCTCCACCCATCTCTTCTCCCCACTCTGACCCCAGGTGATTTTTCTAAATCAGAAACTGGATCATCCCAGCCTCCTGCTCAGATGCCTGTGATGGTGAGAGACAGGACTAGCTGGATTTCCTAGGCCAACTAAGAATCCCTAAGCCTAGCTGGGAAGGTGACCGCATCCACCTTTAAACACGGGGCTTGCAACTTAGCTCACACCCGACCAATCAGGTAGTAAAGAGAGCTCACTAAAATGCTAATTAGGCTAAAACCAGGAGATAAAGAAATGGCCAATCATCTATTGCCAGAGAGCACAGTGGGCGGGACAATGATCTGGATATAAACCTAGGAGCCAGGAATGGCAACGCCCTTTGGGTCCCCTCCCATTTTATGGGAGCTCTGTTTTCACTCTATTAAATCTTGCAACTACACACTCTTCTGGTCCATGTTTGTTACCGCTCCAGCTGAGCTTTTGCTTGCTGTCCACCACTGCTGTTTGCCGCCATGGCAGACTCGCTGCTAACGTTCACCCCTCCAGATCCGGCAGGGTGTCTGCTGTGCTGCTGATCCAGCGAGGCACCCACTGTCGCTGGGGACTGGGCTAAAGACTCACCATTGTTCCTGCACGCTTAAGTGCCCGGGTTCATCCTAATCGAGCTGAACACTAGTTGCTGGGTTCCATGGTTCTCTCCCATGACCCACAGTTTCTGATAGAGCTATAACACTCACCGCATGGCCCAAGACTCCATTCCTTGGAATCCGTGAGGCCAAGAACCCCAGGTCAGAGAACAAGAGGCTTGCCGCCATCTTGGAAGCAGCCTACCACCATCTTGGGAACTCCAAGAACAAGGACACCCCCAGTAACAATGGCTCACGGTTCCTCCACAGCTTGATCCACGCCTGGCTCTTCAACCTTGCCTCCTGCTGCTCCTGACATCCCAGCATGCCTTCTCTTGCCTCCTTCCTCTGCACGTGGTTTTTCTGGATGTACAGTGTCTTTTCTATTCCCTCTGACCTGCATCCTACCCATAGGATTGTCCACCCCCATATCTCCAAGGAAAGTACACCTCCCTTATCTCCCCTCTGCTGGCTGCCATGGCCACAGTTTGAACCCCCAACAAACCCTTGTGACCAGAGTTGTTGCATTGGTGGCATTGGTGGTTTGCTCTCAGACTCCCATGCGGGGCTGTGGAGGAACCGGGACTGGGTCTCCTGAATCCTTAATATTCAGCATGCCACTGGGATTGTAGAAGGAGCTTGGTAAAGGTTTGCTGGATACATGGAGACTGCTGAAGACTCAGTGCTAACTGACCACACACTTCTTCAGTCATTATTAGTGTTACTGGAAAGGGGTCCTGATCCAGACCCCAAGAGAGGGTTCTTGGATCTCTCTTAAGAAAGAATTCAAGCTAAGTCCATACAGCAAAGTGAAAGCAAGTTTATTAAGAAAGTAGAGGAATAAAAGAATAGCTACTCCATAGGCAGAGCAACCCCTAGGGTTGCTGGTTGCCCATTTTTATGGTTATTTCTTGATTACATGCTAAACAAGGGGTGGATTATTTATGCCTCCCCTTTTTAGACCATATTGGGTAACTTCCTGACGTTGCCATGGCATTCGTAAACCGTCATGGCACTGGTGGGAGTGTAACAGTGAGGACGACCAGAGGTCACTGTCATGGCCACCTTGATTTTGGTGGGTTTTGACCAGCTTCTTTACTGCAACCTGTTTTATCAGCAAGGTCTTTATGACCTGCATCTTGTGCTGACCTCCTATCTCATCCTGTGACTAAGAATGCCTTAACCTCCTGGGAATGCAGCCCAGCAGGTCTCAGCCTTATTTTACCCAGCCCCTATTCAAGACAGAGTTGCTCTGATTCAAATGCCTCTAACACTCGGGAGACTCCTGGACACAAAACAACAGGCGAAAAAGTTGCGTAGGAGTGGGTTGCAGGTAAAGATGAGAGGCAGGGATGGAGAGGGGGTAGGTGGGATGACCAGTGCTCCCTTTAAGTCACCTACAGTAAAATGAACTCCCCTGGCTTTTGTTGTCCTAAAGCAGGGGTCCCCAACCCCTGAGCCAGGGACTGGCCTCTTAGGAACAGGGCCACGTGGCAGGAGGTGAGCAGCCCGCAAGTGAGCGTCATATGACTGCCTGAGCTCCCCCTCCTGTCAGATCAGCATCAGCATTGGAATCTCATAGAAGCACAAACCTTACTGTGAACCGCATGTGCCAGGGATCTAGGTTGCACGCTGCTTATGAGAATCTAACCAATGCCTGATGATCAGAGGTGGAACAGTTGCATCCTGAAACCTTCCCCACTCTGCCTCCCCTGGTCCATGGAAAAATTGTCTTCCACGAAACTGGTCGCTGGTGCCAGAAAGGTTGGAGACCACTAAAGGTTAGGGACCACCGTCCTAAGGCATAGTGACAAAAGTGTGTCCAGGAGTAAACAAAGGATGCTCTATAGGGCCTTGGGGGAAGGGGAGGAAGTTGGAGGTTTGCAGAAACAGAAGTAAGAATTTCCCAAAATGACAGTACCTTTAAGAGTTGCCTACCTGTCAGCTCCTGAGGCCCCAGGCCCCCAAACCCCTTCTTCCCCCTCAACTAGGTAGGAACATCTTTCTTGTTTCCTTTTGATTTGATGGCCTTAGATGGTGACAAGTTGCTTAGAGGTCCAGATTTTGTGTGGTGCCTGGGAAGACGAGGCATCTTATTTTGTACTTCATACGTAAGTCAGCTTCACTTCTGAAGCTATTTTTCTGCTTACGAGGTTGACTTCCAGACCATAGGATGAAGTTTATAATAAAAGCACCGGACTGACAATCGGGAACCCTGTTTCCCTTTTCTTGCAGTGACCAGCTAGCTGCTAGCAGTTGGGCAGTTGCATTTTCAACTTCCTTCACTGCTCAGGCAGCACACTTATTAAAACTGCCCACTCAGTTTATTTATGACTGTTGCAAACCAATTTGCAGAACTGTTTTCCATTCCGAAAGTTGTGCCTTAGAAAATTTGGACCTGCTTTCAAAGTTCTTCCAGTGATATCACTCCCTGCGAACTCCAACAGCCAGGGAAGTAGGATAAACAAAAGCAGCCCTAGTAGGAAGTTCTGCTTGATCTTAAAATCTGGCTGAATTTATTGGCTGAAACCACCATTGATGGAGTATTTCTGGTTGCCCTGCCTACCCTCTGCCCTCTGCCCCCGCCACCCCCATTCTAAATGGTGAGCTTCTGGGCCCTTCTGTTTGCATCTGCAAAGATACCTCCCCTGGGATAAGGGCCTATATTCTTCCGGGAACCAATTTAAACCCAAAAGGGCCTTTAAAAATACATTTAATAGTTGGAAAGGATCCCTCTCTTTTTAACTTCTGAGCTCATTCCCTCTGGGAATCAAGTGACATTTTGATTCCGGTGTGTAAGCTGTTTTTTCTTTAGATCGTTTTTTGTGTAAACATTCCTCTGCAAAATTATTTTCATATTCTAAGGAAACTTCTTTCAAGTGTCCAGTCAGACTGATTCCTATTCTGTTCCCTTCACAAACCCCCAGCTCGATGCTCTCTCAACCACCAACTTCCCCATTTCTCAACAGCTCATATTCAAACTGATTCTACTGTCTGTTAAAAGATTTCCCCGAGCAGGCACGGTGGTTCATGCCAGTAATTCCAGCACTTTAGGAGGCCAAAGTGGGCAGATTGCTTGAGCCCAAGGGTTCGATACCAGCCTGGGCAACATAGCAAGACCCTGTCTCTACAAAAAATTAAAACATTAGCTGCATGTGGTGCCACATACCTGTGGTCTCAGCTACTCAGGAGGCTGAGGCAGGAGGATGGCTTAAGCCTGGGTGCTGGAGACTGCAGTGAGCTGTGATGGTTCCACTGTACTCCAGCCTGGGAAACAGAGCGAGACCCTGTCCCCCAACCAAAAAAGATTTCCCCGACTTCCTGAAATTCCCACTTCTCAAATCTTCCCTGGGCTGTAGCCAAGGCAAGGTCGACTAGGCTGGACAAAGCCTGCAGAGGTCAGGGAGGGGAAGCTCATCCGGGGGCATCACTGTCTTGGCCCAGTGCCATCTGCGGAGAAGCCAGGCAGCCCTGACAAGGCGGACTCGGGACCAGCAAGACGGGTGCAGAGTTGGGTAGAGGACCATCCCCAAGGCTGAGCAAGGACAACAGCCGCTTTCTCACTGAGCAGCTGACAGGAGCCTGGCAGCCACAGTCAGAAAAGCAGGCCAATCAAGTTCTCTTCTGTCGCCAAGAACTCAAGTGCCCTTTCTGTGTTTGTTGTAGAGAAAGGGTCTCCCTGGGTTCCCCAGGCAGGCCTCAAACTCCTTGACTCAAGTGATCCTCCCACCTCAGCCTCCTTTATTTTTCTTACATACGTCAAGAAAAGTAAAGTGGCTGCATGGCAAGAATCCCTAAGTAATAATCCTACCACTGCCACCAAGTTACTGTGTGGCCTTGGATGGTCACTTTGCTATTAATATCTTGCATCCATAAACTCACAGAGCAGTACTAGATCATCTCTAAGGGTCTTGCCCTTTGGCAATAATATCTTCTGGCCAGCAGAAAGTGGCATGGCTTTGGCCCATCAGTATCGTGATGGGAGCTTCAGGTAGACATTTTCTTCCATCCACACTGGAGGGAAGGTCAGATTTTCCTCCCTACTCCTGGAATCTCCTGCTGGGACTGATATCACGCAGAGTGACAAGAGAAAAGCACGCAGATTTGATTGATGTGATTGATTGACATGTGCATGGGAGCCCTCACAAGAAAAATAAAGGCACAGAGAAGCAGCTTATACAGAGAGCTGAAGGTTTCTCTACTAAGTTGAATGATGAGTAGTATATTGTGGAAAAGTAACCAGAAAGATAAGGGTTAGTGTCACAAAGTTTGTTTGTAGTTTTCTCTCGGTTTTGACTCCTCAGCTCTAGTGATAAGAATGCTGGTTTCCTCCTACTTTAGGGAGGGCATCTCTCATGGGGGAGTTTCATCTCCTGCTTTTAGGAGGAAAAGGGGAGATCAGAGTCCTTCTTGCACCTGCTGGGTTTTTTTGGGTTTTTTTTGTTTTTTGTTTTGAGATGGAGTCTCCCTCTGTCGCCCAGGCTGGAGTGCAGTGGTGCAATCTCGGCTCACTGCAACCTCTGCCTCCCAGGTTCAAGTGATTCTCCTACCTCAGTCTCCCGAGTGGCTGGGATTACAGGCATGAGTCACCACGCCTAATTTTTGCATTTTTAGTCAAGACAGGATTTCATCATGTTGGCCAGGCTCTTCTTGAACTCCTGACCTCAAGCGATCCACCCGCCTCAGCCTCCCAAAGTGTTGGGATTACAGGCGTGAGCCACTGCGCCCAGCGCATCTGCTCTTTTTGAAGTGCATTTAGCCCAAAATAATTAATATGCCAAGGCAGCGTATTTTGGGGTGGCAGGTCCTAAACTCCTTCACTACTTGGGCATATCAAGTTGCTCAGTCCAGTCCTGACTTCAGCTCTCTTCTTGCAACACTGTGGAGCCAAGCTCCCCATGCCAATTCTCTTCCTTGATTTTCTGAGCTTGGATCTTTCTGCACCATTAAAAACAGAGGCACTAATTTGAAGAATTAGCTGACGTGGTTACTTGAGGTCATATAGCAGCTGTGGCCCTTCAGGATCTCACTTTTGCAAAGAAAACAAAAGAAGAGGCAAGAAGGTTGATTTGATAACTTCAGATGTTTAGGAAACAAAGCGTTCCGTTCCAAGCATTTAGATGTGGGGTGGAATCATGGTTCCTCCCGGGTTTTGTTCCCTATCAAATCATAACTTGGCCAACATTATCTGGCAAATGTTGTAAACCAGTGCTGTGGAGGACAGCGAAGAAACACTTCACTAATTCCAGAGCAGTTCTACAATACGAAGTCCTAGAAAAGAGGTACAGCAGACATTTTCTTTTTAGTCTATTACATGCAACAAACCCTTTGTCAGATGCTCTGATTGTAAGGAGACAAGTACAGAAACAGTACTCCGGAACCTTGAAATCAATCTGTAATCTACCACACGTGCAAAACTGGACAATTAGAGGAGTGCTTCTCAATGACTCGGGGGTGTACTGCAAATAATTTATTACTGGCCGGGCGCGGTGGCTCAAGCCTGTAATCCCAGCACTTTGGGAGGCCGAGATGGGCGGATCACGAGGTCAGGAGATCGAGACCATCCTGGCTGACACGGTGAAACCCCGTCTCTACTAAAAAATACAAAAACTTAGCCGGGCGAGGTGGCGGGCGCCTGTAGTCCCAGCTACTCGGGAGGCTGAGGCAGGAGAATGGCGTAAACCCAGGAGGTGGAGCTTGCAGTGAGCTGAGATCTGGCCACTGCACTCCAGCCTGGGCGACAGAGCGAGACTCCGTCTCAAAAAAAAAAAAAAAAAAAAAATTTATTACTAATTGACACTCAGGGAACCATAGTTTGAAAGTGGTTTTGAAAATATAAATTAGAGTGAATTCAAGGTCATCTTTCAGTGTTAAAAATGTGTTTAAAGAGTCCTCTGCAGGAATTTCTCTAAAGAAGAGCATTGTTTTTGTTTAGGAAATTATCTCGAAGAGGCATTTAGGTATTAAAAGATGGGAGTGAAAACAAAGCCTGAAAAAGATCACATGGAAGAATCATTGAACTTCTCTGCAAAAGAGGAAGAAATGTGGTTTTGTTTGTTGTTGTTGTTAGAAATAGGTAAAGCTAGAAGTGGAATAGCTTATTTTCATTTTTTAATTAATTTTTATTTTATTATTATTTTTGAGACAGAGTCTCGCTCTGTCACCAGGCTGGAGTGCAGTGGCACAATCTCAGCTCACTGCAACCTCCGCCTCCTGGATTCAAGCGGTTCTTCTACCTCAGCCTCCCGAGTAGCTGGGACTACAGGCACCTGCCGCCACGCCTGGCTAATTTTTTTTTTTTTTTTTTGGATTTTAGTAGAGATGGGGTCTCACCATGTTGGCAAGGATGCTCTCGATCTCCTGACCTGGTGATCCTCCCGCCGTGGCCTCCCAAAGTGCTGGGATTACAGGCGTGAGCCACTGTACCTGGCCTGTTATTTTTTTTGGAGATGGGATTTGCCTGTGTTGCCCAGTCTGGTCTCAAACTCCTTCAGAAACATCTTTGCATTCACTCACAGCTGTTTGGCCAGGAAGCCTCGGTTTCGGCCTGTCTTGGCTTTCAACGTGTCTTCCTTACTAAGTTCAGTCATTTCTCGCTTTTGATTTAAAGTAAGAGACAGACATATGACACATTTCCTTTCACTTTACTTAGAGGACATGGTAGCCTTATTAATGTCAATATTGTTGTGTCTCAAGGAATAGAGAGGCCCAAGGAGAGAAAGAGAGATGGGGGAATGCTGGTCGGTGGAGAAGTCTGACCACACACAACATTTATTCATTTATTAAGTTCACCATCTTATGTGGATGTGGATTGTGGCACCCCAAAACAAAGACAATAGTAACATCAAAGAGCACTGATCGCAGATCACCATAACACATATCATAATAATGAGAACGTTTGAAATATTGTAACAATTCCCAAAATGTAACAGAGGGACAAAAGTGGGCACATGCTCTTGGGAAAACGGCGGCGGTGGACTCACTCGATGCAGGCTTGCCACATTTTGTAAAAAACACAGTCTCTGCAAAGCACAATAAAGTAAAGTGCAGTAAAGGGAGGTATGCCTGTAGTGTCATCAAGGACATCTTCAATCTATACAAATATATTGTACGGACATACTGTAGTCCTGGCTTCTGTCAGAAAAAACTGAGAAAGACTGAAATAGGCAAGAAAAGCTTAGTGGGTGCTTAAATTTGCTCACCTGTGTTATCTCTGTCTTTTTTTTTCTTTTTTCTGTAGACATAGGGTCTCATTATGTCACCCAGGCTAGTCACAAACTCCTGACCTCAAGCGATCTTCCCGCTTCAGCCTCCCAGAATTCCGGGATTACAGGCGTGAGCCACCGCACCCAGAATCTCCGTCTTTTATTGTCTTTGAGCTCTTGCAAAACTCTGTAAATGACAGTTATCCATAGAAATGCAAATGGACTGCCTCCGACAGAATGATAAGCACCTTGAGGATAGACCCATTTTTCATCTATGTATACATTTATTTCGCAATTCCTTATTTTCTGTATTTTTTTTAGTTCTTCTTCGAACCAGTTATAACATTTCCTGGTTCCCTGATTAACTAATGAGCTTAATAAAATCTTTGACATGGGTTGATTTTGTGTATCTGTATGAAAGTCATGGTTGTATCCTCTTCTAAAGATTCCTTGAAGACTGCATAGTTATTGTGAGGGTTAAGTAAATTCATGCATATGAAATCCTTAGAATAGTGCTTGGCACCTAGAAAGCACGTCCATGTTAATGATTCTTGTTAATATCTACAGGATAGGACTCAACTCACCATGATATAATTTTTGATGTCACCTACAGTGTAAGGTCCATTAAGGTTAGGAACTTTCTAACTCCAGCACTGAGAACAGTAATCAAGCACCAAGAACCCCAGCACAACGAACATAGTACACTGCCAATAAATCAGTTGAATAATGAATAAATTAGAACAGGGGGCTGGGCTCTAACAGGAATGGCTCATGTCTGTAATCCCAGGACTTTGGGAGGCTGAGGAGGGCCATCACTTGCGGTCAGGAGTTCGAGACCAGCCTGGCCAACATGGCAAAATCTTGTCTCCACTAAAATACAAAAATTAGCTGGGTGTGATGGTGGGCTCCTGTAATCCCAGCTATTCAGGACACTGAGGCAGGAGAATTGCTTGAACCCAGGAGGTGGAAGTTGCAGTGAGCTGAGATCGCACCACTGCACTCCACTCCAGCCTGGGCAGCAGAGCGAGATTTCCTCTAAAAAACAAACAAACAAAAACAGGGGCTGGCAAATCCATTTTTTAAAGGACCAGATAGTAAATATTATACACCTGGTGGGCCATATGGCCTCTGTTACAACTGCTTGATTCTGTTGTACGAAAGCAGACACAGGCAGTATGTAAACAAATGCGTGTAGCTGTGTTATAAACAGATCTTATGCATGGACACTAAAATTTAAATTTAATGTAATTTTCACCTGACATCAAATATCATTCTTGTCTTGATTTTCTTTTTCTCAGCCATTAAAAAATGTAAAAGCCAGCTGGGTGCAGTGGCTCATGCCTATAATTCCAGCACTTTGGAGAGGCCAAGGCAGGAGGATTGCTTGGGCCTCTCCATAGTGAGATGCTCTCTCTCTTTTTCTTTTTTTTCCAGGTGCTCAGTCACCATGTAGAAGTGGGCACGGGCAAAGTTGTCCTTGAGATCCCTGTCTCTAGAAAAAATTTAAAAATGAGTTGTGTGAGCCTGTAGTCCTAGCTACTCGGGAGGCTGAGGCAGGAGAATCACTTGAACCCAGGAGTTCAAGATTACAGTAAGCTATGATTGTGTCACTGCACTCCAGCCTGGGCTACAGAGTGAGGCCCTGTCTCTAAAAAAATAAACAAACAAATAAAAATGTAAGTCATTCTCATTTTAGGAAAGTGACTTGCTAATCATTTCAGGAAGATTCCATTTGCAGGAATGACAAGATGATGGCTGTCTTGGCCATGCCTGTCATGTGGGTGGGGTGGAAGTGACTGGACCCAACTGCATCAATTGAGTCCTTTGTCATCATCACTCTTAACTGACAATCTTAAGCGACATCGATGGTTCTGTACCCTGCCTGCGAACTGCCTTAAGTCCTTCTTAGAACAAAACAGAATTATAACTAAATCTAGATTTATCTGCTGATCAAAAAATGTGATCAAAGTCACATTGCAACATGCCTCTTCTAAACAAGCTAGGAAAATGTTGAATTATATTATACTGGCATTGGTCAATTTTGTAGACCAGAATTAGGAATTTTCCAGCATTAGGAAAATGGCAGATCCCTGTCCAAAAGCACAAATAGGCCCAGCATTTGATCCACCTACACAATTGAAATAGGCCCAACTGGAATCTACAGATGCTGCCTACTTTGCCTCCTGGTACCCACGCCTCCCTCCCCTTCCCTCATATTGTCTCCCAAACAGAACAAAAGCACTTGCCTCCAGCCAAGTGAGCCCTCTCCTCCCTGAGGATCATGTGTGCTTGAACACCGAGTTACTAAAGTTACACACACAAAGGTACAGCTATATTTTTGCTTAGGAGTTCATAATTCCATTTTTTTGGTGGGGGGGCCTATGATCTGATTTCATTTAGGGCTCAGGCAAATTTAGATAGTGGACTTTCAAATAGGAATTCCATAAAAAGTAGCATTTCTCAATGCAGGATTATAACCAAATAAACTAGGAGAACAGCTGTGTCAGGAGAATGTCTCTGGAATAAGAAGGAAACCCGAGAAGAGGTTGGAAGAGAGCTCCAAGTTTTAAAGACAAATATAAAATGTTAGAACACCTAAATACATACAGTTTAAGAACACAGAGTTAGTCCAAAGTTCTGTTTTTTGTTTTTTGTTTTTTTTTTTCTGAGATGGAGTTTTGCTCTTGTTGCTCAGGCTGGAGTGCAATGGCACCATCTCAGCTCACCACAACCTCCGCCTCCCAGGTTCAAGCGATTCTCCTGCCTCAGCTTCCCAAGTAGCTGGGATTACAGGTGCTGTCACCACACCCAGCTTTTTGTATTTTTAGTAGAGACAGGGTTTCACCACGTTGGCCAGGTTGGTCTCACACTCCTGACCTCAGCTGATCCACCTGCCTTGGCCTCCCAAAGTGCTGGGACTACAGGCGTGAGCCACTGTACCCGGCCCAAAGTTCTGGTATTTTATAGATATACTGGTGAGGAAAGAGGTCCACAGCATGAGTGACGGTCCCAGGGCCCCAGGTCACAGGCCAAGGTTTCAAACCCAGCTCTTCTCAACTTGACCCAAGCTCTTTGTACAGAAGATGCAGGGAGGAAAAGGAAAGCGGCCTTGTTTTCGTCTATGGCAAATTATCAAATATTGATTTGACCTTTTACAGCTTTAAAAATATATTAAGTATATCTTATTGGAAAAGAGATGATCCATGATACCACCACTTTGCTATAACCACAGTAATGCTTGTTTCTAAAGTAGGGCTGAGGAGTTCATAGCCTTTCCTCATAATAATGCTTATATAAGGAGACGTGTGGAGGGGGAAAGATCGCTTTCTCCCATCAGCGCCTACCCAGGACTCAGCACATGGCAAATGCCCAATTAATATCCAAACACCAGCAGGATACAAAATAAGGCAGAGGCCGACTGTGGCGGCTCACACCTGTAATCCCAGCACTTTGGGAGGCCAAGGTGAGTGGATCACTTGAGCCCAGGCTAGGCTGTGGAGTTCAAGACCACCCTGGGCAACATATTAAGGCCCTATCTCTACAATTAAAAAAAAAAAAAAAGGCAGGTGCAATGGCATGCACCTGTAGTCCCAGTTACTCAGGAGGGTGAGGGAGAAGGCTCACTTGAGCCCAGGAGGTCAAGGCTGCAGCGAGGTATAATTGTACCACTGCACTCCAGCCTGTGTGACAGAGAAAGAACCCTGTCAAAAAAAAAAAAAAAAAAAAAAAGGAAGAACCAGGAAAGGGTGGAAGTAGAGAGCTAGCCATGAAAGGAAGGAAAGTTTAGAGAACCTTTGCAACTTCTCTGCAAATCTAAAATGATTCCAAAATAATTTTTAAATGTTTAGAGAAATTAATTTCCACAAACATCCCAATTGACCAACTATATATACATATATATACACATATATACACACACACACACACACACACATATATATATATATATATTTTTAGATGGAGTCTTGCTCTGTCACCAGGCTGGAGTGCAGTGCGGCAATCTCGACTCACTGCAACCTCAGCCTCCTGGGTTCAAGTGATTCTCCTGCCTCAGCCTCCCGAGTAGCTGGGTTTACAGGCATTTGCCACCACGTCAGGCTAGTTTTTGTCTTTTTAGTAGAGACGGGGTTTCACCATGTTGGCCAGTATGGTCTCAATCTCTTGACCTTGTGATCCGCCCGCTTTAGCCTCCCAAAGTGCTGGGATTCCAGGCATAAGAAACTGTGCCAGGCCCCAATTAACCAACTATTTTATCACACCTCTGGCCTTCTCTGATTGGTATCTGATTTCTGCCTGTGGACATTGTGGTGAATGATCTTGTCTCCTTAAGCTTATTTCCTTAACTCAAACCCTCATATTCAACTTCAAATCTGATCACATTTCTGAAAATACGTGGAACCTCATGACTTGGTCACTTACTTCATACATATGTATTCATTGCCTTGCAGTTACTCAGTTGAAGTGTGGCATCGGAAGAACAGACACCAACATCTAGTTAAGATTTAAATGAAAGATATTGTTTACAGCTGATAGGAACAATTGTAATTTAGAATTGAACTGTGCAAAGAAAGTTAAGTCTAAGAAGTTGTAATCAAGGAGAATTCTTACTTCTAACAGAGGAGGTTTCATTTTTTCAGTTGAGAGTCGGGTTAGTTTTTGGCAGTGGCAGCAAAACAGAAATGTGTCTCTGAACCTGAGTAGCCCGCCCTCTGCTGCCTCAAGGAGGATGAGTTTATGTTGGGGACGGCAGAGGGAAGGAAGAATTTTACGTTTATTCTTATTTTTTAGTAGACGTTATTTTCTAGAGGGTTTGTTAGGTCTACAGGTTTTTATTCTTTATGTACTCCCGTTCCAACGTTCTCTTTTCTTCTTTCCATCTCAATTGAGGATTAGAAAGGAATTTTTAGGTCGTGTTTTCTGAACACAGCTTCATGTTCCCGTCCTGAAGTTTTGATTTCTTCTTCAAGTTGCCATAAACTGTGGTTGTGGGTTACTAAATGTTTTAACTCTGTAGCTTACTTTTAACAAATGGAGATTGCAATCATTGTTTTTACTCCCATAAAATCCTTGACTGATCCAAAAACTCTTGTCTCCTCATGACCTAAAATTAGTGGCTTTTAAGCTTTTTTAAACTTGCTTTTTTTTCACTTTTAGGCCCCCAAACCAAGACGTTTAAAATTACAACTCATTACCTATATATATCATGTAAGTGTAATAAAATCTCATGAAACAGCACTTACACCTTCACTATTCGCTTTTACAACAAGCGTTCACTCTTCTGTTCTAATTCATAACCTCTAAAATGGGTTTTGACCTGCAGTTTGAAAGACATGGCCCCACAGAGAATAAACCTTTGGGAATGGAACCCTCCTGTGACCACTCATACTCATTTGCACTGAAAGTTGACGTAGGAAGTAAAATCATATTTTGCTTATTTAAAAAATTTTTAATGTAAAAAAAATTTTTTTTGAGATAGGGTCTTGCTCTGGCACCCAGGCTGGAGTGCAGGAGCGCAATCACGGCTCACTGGAGCCTCGACCTCTGGCTCAGGCAATCCTCCCACCTCAGCCTCCCTAGTAGCTGGGACTACAGGTGTGCACCACCATGCCCGGCTAATTTTTGTGTGTTTTGTAGAGACAGGTTTTTGCCATGTTAGAGGCTGGTCTCAAAATCCTGAGCTCAAGCAATCCACCACCCTCCTCAGCCTCCCAGAGTGCCGGGATTACAGGCGTGAATCACCATGCTTAACTGAATCACATTTTACACATGGCATTTGTGCTGAAAATTCATGATGTTATACAAGTCAACTGAAAGGGAGAAAGAAAAAAACATGTATCTGGAAAAGTACGGACTACATAAAAGACAAATTAGAGTGCCAGTCTTACAGTGAAATAGAAGGTACGTTCATCATCGCACATCCAAGAGACGCTGTCTGGACTCCTTAATATTTTAGTAAAATATTGTGATTATGCCTGAATGCACCCAATT
The DNA here is from genome assembly GCF_008728515.1 of Papio anubis. Taxonomy (NCBI): domain Eukaryota; kingdom Metazoa; phylum Chordata; class Mammalia; order Primates; family Cercopithecidae; genus Papio; species Papio anubis. Next base: position 28,283 of record NW_022164206.1, read on the forward strand.
AGCTAATTGTGCCGTCATTTTTGATGTCTGAAACAAAAGTCTTCTTGGTCTATATAATGTCTCACAGTTGAATGTTTGCGATTAGGAGTTTGCACATCTTAACTTGGCACATTTTGTTAATTCTCAGAAATGCAGAAAATAGGGCTGGGTGCGGTGGCTCACGCCTGTAATCCCAGCAATTTGGGAGGCCGAAGCGGGTGGATCATCTGAAGTTAGGAGTTTGAGACTAGCCTGGCCAACATAGTGAAACCCCGTTTCTGCTAAACTACAAAAATTAGCAGGGCATAGTGGCATGCGCCTATAATCCTAGTTACTTGGGAGGCTTGGCAGGAGAATCACTTGAACCTGGGAGGTGAAGGTTGTGGTGAGCTGAAATCATGCCACTGCACTTCAGCCTGGGCAGCAGAGTGAGAATCCGTCTCAAAAAACAAACAAACAAACAAACAAACAAACCAGCAGAAAATACAGGCCTGTTCGGGTTAGATTTATCTCATAGATCGTAAGCACCACTATCTCTCCACTCTCAGGCAATAACTCACTTAGATAATAACCAACCAACAACTCACAACTACATTTTTTCTTTCAAGAAATGTGAATTGGGGGGCAGCCGGAGCGAGTGGCAGCCTCCCTGCTTCCTTCTGCATTCCCAAGCTGGCAGCTACTGCCCGGGGCCCGCAAGTGTGGGCTGCTGCCTGCTACAGCCTCTGTCACTGCAGTGGAGCAGCGAATTCCCTGTGGCCTGCCGTGCCTTCGGCCTCAGAGGACGGAGTGGGCGAGGCTCGTGGAGTCCCAGGGACCACTGGCTGCTCTGCCTGAGCATCAGGGAGTGCGCAGGAAAGACCAAGCTGGGTTTGCACATCTGTGTCTGCAGGCTGTCTCCAGGCACGGGGTGCCAGGAGAGAGAGGCAGCCTGGGCATGGGCAAGAGATGACTGTAAATATTTCAGCCCCACATTCTTTATAGAAATGTACAGCTGTGTGAATGTGAAATAAATGTCCTTGACTCCCCCCCCAAAAAAAAAAAAATCAAGAAATGTAACCTAGGGATGGCTTTCTTCTCGGGAAGAATCATTTTCATTCCCCTATTATTTATATTTAAATGCTGTTTCAATAAAACGTAAAAACAATTTCTTTGGCTAACTGTCCCTCAAACTTTTCGTGTTTCACTTTAAACTCTGCAAATAAATGAGTGAATGAATTAATTAATGTTGAGAAAAAGGTATTTGGCTTTCATTGGTCCTTAAGTGCCTACAAACTTGGAAAATGATATAAATACTACCCAAACCTAGGACTTGGATTTCAAGAGCTTGAAAAGAACTAAGTGGCAATTAATTTTTTTTCCCTCATTTGAGCGAGGGCAACAATGTTTACTGACAAACAAGCCATGGGATCTTGGCTTCATTGTTTCTCCCACTGGGCCTGTTTCCATTGTGAAAGGACTTCAGTTGGCTAGATCAGGGTTTTTCATGCTTTCACCATTGGCCACAGCAAGAAAGTCATTTTGTGTCATGACCAAGTTCACATATATTCATTTTCATCTGTAACAAATTCCATGAAGCAGGCCCCATGATCCCCTATTTGTAAAAGTATGAAAAACATTGGTGGTCTTAAATTATCTAAGAATACAATCCTGTCAGAGAGTAGCAAGGTTAATTTCCACCTTATTCTTCTCAGTAATTCTCAGAAACAGATTTCTACTGTGTTTCACATTCTGCAAATGGCAATCTCCATCACAGACTTTTAGAAGATTCTCTCCTGGTGATTCAGGAGCACAGGAGTGAGAAATATGCCTTTTGAGGACTGTAGAGGCTACACTGTCTGAAGATGTGGCAAACAGCAAGAAAAGTGATAGTTCTCTGATTTTCCTAAGTGGATCTCCAGCTAGTTGTAAAACGAAGCCTTAACTACCCTCTTAATTTGTCTTTTCCTGTAACACAACCCACAAAATTTCCTGCCCCATCTCCTATCCCTTTAAAGCGGACAGCTGGCTTAGCTAGTATTTAAAAAGTTATTCCTGGTACTGCATTGAACCTAGAAGAAACAAAACACAGCAACTCTTTGCTCTGCACTATTTACATAGTTCTGCCTTACCCCAGGTCCTTCGAGTCAGAAAGCTTGGGGTGACTTGAAAAATGCCAGGGCAGACAACCAGTCTCTAAGCAAAACCAAGAAGCACCCAGCTAAAAACTTTGTTTGCACAGATGCAAAGGCACGACATCTACATGGCAGTATCCGAATTCCAAAGTTTGTTTTGTTTTTAGTTACACACCCAACCACATGCATAAAATGAGTGTAGAGAAAATGTGATCTTTCCTATTTTTAGGTTGAAATATGGGGCTCATAAAAGCAGGGTTGCCACAAATTTTCACATTCAGGGATAACTTATAACCAGGAAAAGTACCAACACCACATACACACACACACACTCCCAAATCTAACAGTGGTAAACAGTTTTTATTCAGGCAATGAAACATGGAAAAAATATATTAGTAATCATTATAATAATTTGTGAGTATAACTTTTACAAATAGTTACTTGACATATAAAAAGGGAAATTACTGTGCATATAAAATTTATGTAGATGAATATTCCACACAACACAATCCTGATAGCAGTAGTCAATGCAGCGCTCATCCCTCCAGATGAGGGGTTCCTCACACACTTCATGGCACCCGTGGGGACACAGTGGAAGCAGATGTGCAATGAACATTTACTTGGCACATTAGTATAATGGATATCTATTGGCAAACACACACTTGCTAACAGCAATACTGAAAAGTTTACTGCTACCTCTGAGATTTAAAAGAAATGCCTGGTTCCTATCCCGATGGCTGAGAAGGACCAAGGCTGAGGCTCTGGTGTGGTCACCTACACGCTGCCCTGTATCTGGACTGGGGATGGTTTGAGTTCAGATTTGTATATGTCCATCTGAAAATTCTTTATAAATATAGAATTAGCAGTTAATGATGTGACCAGGAAATTACTGTTTTGAGTCTATTTCAGATACCACTAAAAGGCAGAGGGGGAGAAAGTGGCATCTTGAGAGTTCTAAATTAAAGGATCGATACAGGGAAGGTTCAGGCCACATCTCAGCTCTGAGTCTGGCCTCCTCCATACAAGTTAAAGCATTACACAGACTGCCACAGGCCAGCATTGCACGCAACATCTCCATATTAGAACTATAACCAGAATATATATATTTATATAATAGATGTAACCATATTATAGTTAATAAAGTCATTCCTTAGGAATCTTGTTTGTCCAAATCTAACTGCATGCGAAGAGGCACAGAAATGGGATTGCATTTGGACGAAAAACTACGAAAAGTGCAATCTTTAGTCTCCAGGATGCAAGCTCTGGCACTAGGGGATGGGTCTTCCCTGGAGAATGCTGCCGCTGATACCCTCTTCCAGAGGAGATCCTTTGAGAGGAGAGTCCGTTATATTAGTTTCTTTACTGTTACTCTATGGAGACTCAAGGATTTAGTGGTAAATTGCTTTTTAAAAATAACTGGAATCTGGAGGCCAGTCAAACCTTTCTGGGCAGATATCTCCTTGAAATACTTCTTTATTAAAATATTTGAAGAAGATAAGACTTCTTAGACCTTTGGCTTGACATTCTGGGATTCCCAGACTATATTGTTCTTTCATAAGCAAATAATAATAATCTGTTATCTTTTAGATTCTTCAGGATATACACATCTTTACTTTAAAATCCCTCACTTGAATCATGTAATCTTTCAAAACCTAGTTTCTATCTTCCCAACAACAGGATAAAGTCAGAAATGCATGTCAGAGAGCAAGCTCACAATCACATGACGGCAGAGACAACAGTCAGAGACAGTTCATGAGATGGCTACCAGTTATAATGAAAAACCAAAAGGAAGTTAAAAGGGGGCTTCAGAAATTTTACTCCACTAAAAAAGAATGTGCTGAATCACTTCCAATCAGTATACACAGACTTAACCAATGCTTGCTCTTAAAAAACCCTTTTGAACTTAGAGTAACCACTGAACCCTTTGTTACCTTTATGGAAAAGGAGTGCTTCACTCCAGCTGCTTTTACCCAGCCCAGGAACATTTGGGGGCGGTTTACTCTCCCTGTTTATAATTAGAACGAATTCAGGGCTGTCTAATAAATATCTAAGTATTTGTGTGAGAGCTGTACAAAGTATGGGTAGGTTGAAAGGGTAACTGGCTAGAAAGAAAATTCAACTTGAGCTGTCCTCCAAAACGAAACATAAATCTTCCCTCAGATTCCATACCATTCTGGAAGGCTGCCAAATCCTAGGTTTTTCAACATCATGTGCTTCTGTACTTCCTAATTTGGGCTGAGTCGAAGAAGCTAGAAACCACGTGAGAAACTGGGCTTCCCAGTATTTCCAGAGCAGTTTTATAGAACAAAAGGTTTGGGTAGGTCACTGGCTGGAAGGAGACTCCTCTAACCTTGACTGTGACTATCCGGGCAGCCACGGGGGAAATTGTTCAGTCGGCCTCATGTTGCATTCCCCAATTAAAATACTGCTGGATAAAGGCTATCTACACTTTGGCAAAGTCAAAAGCTAAAGAAATTGCTCTGGATCCAGAATCTCAACAGGATCACCTAATATTCCCAAACCACCATCTAGGCCAACAGCTGCCTTCTACTTTCCTTTTTCACTTCTGGTTTGTTTTTTCTTTTTTTTTTTTTCTTGTTTTTTTGAGACAAGATCTTGCTGTCACCCAAGATGGAGTGCAGTGGCATGATCATGGTTCACTGCAGCCTTGACCTCCCAGGCTCAAGTGATCCTCCCACCTCAGCCTCCCAAGTAGCTGGGACCACAGGCATGTGCCACCATGCCCAGCTAATTTTTATATTTTTGGTAGAGACAAGGTTTCGTCATGTTGCCTAGGTAGGTCTCAAACTCCTGGCCTCAGGCGAACCTCCTGCCTCGGCCTTCCACAGTGTTGGGATTACGGGAATAAGCCACTGTGCCCGGCTCTTTTTCTCTTCTGTAACAGGGTTTATTATTGCCTAGCTAGCATGTTATTTGGCCCTCATACATGTTGAGGCAAACTCTATACTATATTCTTACTCTCCGGAGTTCCAAAACCCTTTTTTATTTTAAAGAAAAATAAACAAACATACTTCATTCTGCCCAGTATATTCTCTTGATCTGTACAAGCTACATTTTAATTCTCTTTGGAGAGGCGGCATCTGTTAAGTTAGAATGGGGGATATTTCCTTGTAATGGTCATGGCTAAGAGGCCAGGGCAAGTATCACTTAACGAGGGTACTCTGGTGCTCCCTGTCTCCCTGTGCATCAGCTTCATTCACTGGGGTCAGGTTCTTAAGGGTTCTCTTCCACCAGTGTGCTAGGGAAGGACTGCCGTTACCTCTGTTTAACACATAGCTACTTTCTTAAACACAATAAGCTTAAAAAGATGACTATAGATTTACAGTGGAGGCCACTATAAGCCTTTCATACTTAAAACAGATCAATATAAAACAAGTAAACATGAAAACACCAAAACACAGCAGCAAAAAGATTTAGCAATCAACGTTTCTGCAAAATGCAAAATTAACTTCTTTAGCAGTAGAGGACTAAAGAGGAAATCAGTTAGACCAAGGGGAGACACATGCCCTTGGTACTATGACCACTAGGACAGCATTCATATTACACCACAAGCGACTGCTTTCAAAGCTCAAATGATTGTCAAGCCACTTCTCAAACGACAGATAATTTCTGTTGTTCTTTTTTATACAAAATGTTAAGACAATAGGCTTGAAAATACAGCCTAAGCACCAATTATGATAAATGCATATTGGTAAAATGTGACTTCTGGCTTTAAAAGACATTATTGACCTCCCTGGGGCTAAAGATTGCACCCATGTGAGTAACACACTGCTAAAGAAAAATTCATTTTTTAAGATCTATAGAGGTTCTCCACTAGGCACAATTCATTGCTGAAGTTGGATCATGCAATAGTTTTACAAGAGAAATAGGAAAACATATATATACTGAATATAGTGCATATCACCATGAAGACTTTCAGGGTGTAAGATTAAGAGGAGAGTGCTTTAAAACACTTGCATGGATTTGGGTTTGCCTATTCAAATGAAAGGGAATTGATTGAGATTTATATGGAAAAATTCCATGTTGGGGTTAATGGCCCACCACTCTGAACTGAGTCCAGTAAGAGCTTGAGGAATTTGGCTTTGTTAGTACAGACCTTCTCCTTGCACTCCTCTTCTCAGTATTCAAGCTGTCTTTGTTTAAAAATACGCAAAATGCACTGATTTTTGGAGTGGTTCACGTGACTTTTACTGCTCATTTTGTTAAAAATTCTGTCTTAAGTTAGAAGGTAATTTTTGCTTTCTTTTCAACATCTGAAGAACAATGGGAAAAAAACATTTCTTCGCCTTATAATTGGTAACGGTGCTACCTTTTAATTAAGATCTGAGCCTTTTACAAGTAGATTTTCTTCACATATTTAAAATAGATCAAAACTCTGTCTCAAAAAAAAAAAAAAAAAGATAATGAAGACTAAATGTTGATTTTGTATCAACAAATGGAGGCAGAGGAGAGTAAATGACTCTAGGGCAGATTTGCCAAACCCTAGCTTGGAGGGCCTCCCATATTGCCGTTCATGCAGAAAGCAGATACTACCATCAGTCTGAGGACTAACCCTAAAGGGGCCACACCCATTAAAGCTGAGGAGTGTCCAAATACCAGGGTAACAAAATGTCATGGCAAATAGTCTTCTGCAGACATGAAAACCCAAGACTGTGGTCTTCATATCTTTAATCCCCCAAATTCTTAAGTTGGTGTTCTGAGTCAGGACTCTATTTCAAAATAGGGTCTCACATCGAAGGAAATACGTCCTTCTGTAGACAAGTTCTTACTTGACTATGCTTCAGGGAAAAGAGTAGCAGCATCTATAAATATACATGTATGTGTGTGAGTGTGTGTGTAATAAAAGGGGACCCAGAGCCCCTTCTTGATTATAAACTGGAAGTAACAATAGGCCAAATTGTCTCCTTAAATAAAACCACTGATATTAAAAAATTAAAAGATTAAATAGATCACAAAAAAAAATCAGACAGGTGGTGTAGAAGACCCCAAAGAGGAGCTACAAATTTTAACACATTTGGGAAAGTAAAGATGACTTTAAAACAAACTAAACATAAAGAAATCACAAACCCAAACTCAGCAGCCTAATGGAACCTTCATATGGGGAACTGGAAGGCTCCAGCACTGTCAGGTCACACTCCTTTCTAGACTACGCAACCCTCTAGGGTTTCTTCCAGGGCTGTTGCATTGGCAGCAAAGCGGGACAGGCAGCAGTAGACATGTGCTTTTTTTAAGTTTTTTTTTTTTTTTCTCTGCAAAGGGGCGATTATTCCTGGATAAGGCAAGATAATTGTGGTCACAAGAGAAGCAGCCAAATGCAGATCTGTTGAGCTAACAGGGGGAGTCTCAGTCAGCCTTTCCCAGCTTTGCAATCAGCTCATCACAGATTTTTGTCAGTTCTTCAATTTCTTGGTTCTGAAAGACAAAAGACACAATTACGCAGGCCACTTTGTATTCTGAAATAAAGGCAAATAGAGTTAACTAGTCCCAAGTCTGGATATACCCTACCCTAGACATCCCAATTCAGTGATTTTTAACTTTTCTACATCAGAGATGCTTTAAAGAAAAAAAGGCTACACATCTCAAAAACAATGTACTCATAAAATCATGCTTAAATTGAGTAAAGGGTGAAGACAGTCACCAGCCCTCTGAAACTTGTCCATGAATCTCTTAGTTCCCCAATTCTCTTGTTATCAGAGGAATTATCTGGGGTACTTGTCAAAAACATAAGTATCTGGGTCTCACTCAATCCATTAGCATCTCCAGGGATGCTGGAGTCTGAATCTCCTACGGAGCACCATTCTAGGGGCTATCAGACCCTGTGATAAAAACTCCTGCTCTTGATGAATGGATGGCACAGGTATGAGTACATAATTGGAAACGCAGTAAGGAAAATACACCGGAGACATATGAAAATGGAAAGCTAAAAATTGCTTAGTGAGAAACAGGGATTGTTGCTAGTCCTGGTTTTCACTGATCTATAGCAGTTTCTCAAAGCAGCACTGCTGATGTTTTAGGATGGATAAGTGGGTTGTCAGGGGCTGTCCTGTGCATTGCAGGATGTTTAACAGCATCCCTGGCCTCCTGCACTTTATACCAATAGCATCTCCCAGTGGTGACAACCAAACAAATATATCTCCACACATTACCTAACACCTAACACCCCCTGGAGGGCAAAACTGCCCCCAACTGCAAACCACTGATCTAAAGCAATGAAGGGGGAGATGGCTTCATATTAATATACTGCATAAAAACAAAAAGAAAGAAAGAAAGGCAGTCTCAAGACCCCAACTAGGAAGGTGTTCTGAACTTCAGTTAAAATGCAACTTCCTCTCTGCACCCTGCCTAGGGATGATTTCCGCATGATGTGCTTGTAAATTTAATGGTTTGACTTGTTTGTTTCCACCTGGATCAGTTCAGAAAGGAGATGGACTGAAGTGTCTGAGCAGAAAGCCAAGGCCTCTTTCACCCACATCTGTCATAAGCGAGTCACTGCTGAGGAGGAAAACCAAACGTCTCTGTGGCCACCCAGATCAGGCCCCTTTCTGTACCTTCTGCTGTAGGGCCCTTTCCAGGGACTCCACCTTCATCTGCTCTTTCCGGAGTCCAGCATGGAGAGCTGCACTCTCAGCCTTCGCTTTTGTTCGAACCTGCGCAATCTCCTCATTGGCTCTGTTTATGGTGTTTGGGTGGAATAAAGAGACAAAAAGCACATGATTAGCCACTAGTCAAAGCCAGGATACTAACCACTGACATCTGGGAGGCACAGCCCCCAAAGAATTGACTGCATGATAAAAGAAAACACAAAAATCGGTGACCTAAATAATCCCATTTTAATTTATAAAAATTCAATTTACAACTTCAAAATTTGTATCTCACAGCAAATGGTTTCTACAACAGTCTTAGATTTTTTTTTTTTTTATAGCCCAGTACAAAAGCGGACTGGATAATTTTGGAGACAATCACAGCTAGAGTCAGGATACTAACCACTGACATCTGTGAGACACAGGCCTACAGGGAATGAGTTTATTAATGAGAAGTGAAAGACATTCTTAAAAACCATAAATGTCAGTTGATGAACAGCCAGTAAACTGATGAAAGGATGCTAAAGCCTCATTAGTAATCAGAGGCATGTAAATTAAAATGATAAGCTTTGAAAATTGATTGAATTGGCAAAAATTAACAAGGATAGTCCTGTGTGGGCCAAGATACAAGGAGACAGGCAGGCTCATGTGCCAATGGGCGGTTGGAAACTGGCGCTGCCCTGTGGCAGGCAATGCGGTAGTCACCAGGACAACTTAAAGTGTACACGCCCTCCAACGCAGCAATCCCACTTTCAGTTATGTATTCACAGAAATACTTCCACCTGGCACAATGATGAGTGCACAGGACGTTCGCTGTAGTGTTACCTTCAATGGAAGAAAGTTTGTAACTAAGTGCCCATCAATAAAGAAACGCTAGAGTTCCATGACCTAATAAAAAGAATGAGATTCAGCTGTATGTTCTGACATGAAAAAATGGCCATGATATGCTATTGAGGGAAAAAGGAAATTTGTCTAATGTGATTCCAATATTGTAAATATTTTTTATAGTTCAAAATCATAGTATTTATACAGACACAATGAAAAGACTAGAGGGATATACAATAAACCTATGTATAATACATAGAGGGATCTGTATAACCTATGGAGAAGAATACACAAGAAACCTAATACAGTACTATGGGAGTGGGAAGGGGGCAGGGGAACTTCTGTTTCTACAAATAGAAATTTAGGCATCAAAATGTAGAAGTATGTATTACCTTTTAGTTAAAAAGTCAAGTTGGAGGCCAGGTGCAGTGGTTCATGCCTGTAACCCCAGCACTTGGGGAGACCAAGGCGGGTGGATCACTTGAGGTCAGAAGTTCGAGACCAGCCTGCCCAACATGGCAAAACCCCGTCTCTACTAAAAATACAAAAATTAGCTGGGCATGGTGGCGGGTGCCTGCAATTCCAGCTCCTCGGAAGGCTGAAGCAGAAGAATCGCTTGAACCCAGGAGGTGGAGGTTGCAGTGAGCTGACATTGTGCCACTGCACTCCAGCATGGGTGACAGAGTGAGACTCTGTCCCAAAAAAAACAAAAAATCAAGTTGGATAACACTCCCCAGGATAAACTCCAAATGCATTAGATTTAAGGATTAAAAAAACTAAGCCAAAATGTGTAAGTAAAACATGGTAGAATATTTTCTATCCAGCATGGGGAAGATACTTGTTACTATGACAAGGAATCCAGACGCTGTAAAAGAAATGACTAATACATTTCAGCACATAAAAGTAAATTTCTGAATATCAAAAAACACCACAGGCAGAGGCAAAAGACAAATGATAAACTTGAAAAATTATTCAAAATTCTTATCACAAAGGGTTGGTGTCCCTAATATATAAAATATATAAACTGACAATAGGAAAATGGGCAAAGAATAGAGTAATTCATAGTAAAGCAAATATATTAATAAATGCTGAAATATATTCAATTTCATTCATAAGATAAATGCAAATCAAAATTACATTAAAATAAATGCTCTGGGGCTGGGCGCAGTGGCTCACACCTGTAATCCCAGCACTTTGGGAAGCTGAGGCAGGCGGATCACTTGAGGTCAGGAGTTCCACGCCAGCCTGGCCAACATGGTGAAACCCTGTCTCTACTAAAAATACAAAAAATTAGCTGGGTGTGGTGGCGTGTGCCTGTAATCCCAGCTACTTGGGAGGCTGAGGCAGGATTGCTTGAACCCGGGAGACGGAGGTTGCAGTGAGCCTAGATCACACTGCTCCACTCCAGCCTGGGTGACAGAGCGAAACTCCGTCTCAAAAAAATAAAAATTAAATAAATAAATAAATAAATGACTGCTCTGTTGCTTGCCAAAACCAAATACCTATGTTGAAATATCATTTTCACCTATTTGATTTGCAGAAAACAAAAACGTTGATCTGTTGGCATAGCTGCAGAAAAAAGAGATGCTCTCATGTATTATATAAGGCTATAAAATGATAAAAGTCTAATGGGGCCAATCTAACAACACTTACAATTATAAATTCATATATGCTTTGGTCTAGCAATTCCTTTTCTAACATACAGATCATAAAGATAACTCACAGGCATGCAAAACGATCACCTACCAGGTCACTTACTACAGCACTGTCTGTGGCAGCAAGACATTTGAATTAACTTTAATGGCTAACAGGAGGGGACTGTTAAATAAATGATACATTCCAACAATGGAATACCATTAGAAAAAAAAAGAGGAAGCTCTTCTTGCACTGACAGGGAAAGATTCTCAAAATTATATTGCTAAGCAAAAACAGCAAAGTATGCTATAATCATATAAAAAAGGAGAAAAAAATTTTAATGGGAAGAAAAAACAGAAACTAACAACAGTGATTACCTGGCATAGAGAAAGATGGGAATCCAGTGGAAGGAGGCAGGAGCGGATATACCTTTTCTTACTTTTTAACGTTTTAACAATGGGAAAGGGGTTTAAAAAGTGAAATAAACACATACAAATACAACCTGGAGTTGCAAAACAGTGAATTTTTTTTTCCTCTGTCAATCTTCCCACAACATCATGAAGAGTGAAATTCAAAATTTACAAGTTCTTACTTGTCCAGTTTTTCTTCTGCGTGGATTTTCAGGGCCTGGTATCGCTGCTCCTCTTGTTTAACTCTGGCTAAGTAATCCTGAGCACATTTCTTCAAGGCTTCTTCATTCTGTTCCAAAGCAAAAATTGAAACTAAACAGGCCATTTTGTTTCTTCTAATCTACCATGTATCAGAGTTTTCGTTTTTTAAAGAATGGAAAAATCGAATTAACTCAGATATCTGCCTTTTATTCATACTCTGCAGTAATTTGAAATAGCCACATGTAATTCTCATTGAGGAAATTCTACATAATGTCTTCATGTGTTAATTTTCAATATCATACAGTAAGGGTCAGTTATACCAATATGCCTACTTTAGGAAGGCAGTTATTCAAAACTGAATGGCAATTTGACTTCCATATTTGATAAACTGGCCAGTTTCATTTTTATTTTAATATGAAAATAAAGACATTTCCTTGCTATAATTGTGTCTGGTTGATATGGTAAAGCTAAATTAAATCAACAGGCCCATTTATATCTAAATTTGAAATATTATACTTAATTCTTCTAGAATATGCAGCTTGAATTTTTCAGTGACATGGAATTCCTTCTAATCCCTTTTACGAAAACTGAAATGGTGAATTATCAGAAAGAACATTTCTAGAATTCACCTGAGGTCTGAGGGTTCAATTAATAGCTCTTGCAGTCTACGCCACAGCCTGGGGTTTATTGGCTTGACACAGGAGAGGAATGGCCAAGACATGGCCACCCATTGGGCCAGATGCCTGAACAACCAAAGAAGGAAAAATGTGGAAAAATCCAGCTTCACTGGAATAGAGGATACAAGGCCAGTAGGTCCTGAGCTCCTATTTAGAAGGATACCCACAACCTCTGGCATATGTATTTGATGACCAGTTACCAAGGAAATACACTATTGGAAATATACCCGGAACAGAGGGAAAAAACACTCTACCTTCTTGAACCCTTCCAGAACGCCTTTCAGGTTCTCGTATCTCCTGAAGAGATCAGAAAGGGACCTTTCCACAGAGTTAAGGTCGGCCAGGGCCTGTTCCTTCTCCATGGTCAGTTGCTGGAAGCTTTTCTGAGAGGTCATACTTGTCCTTTGTTCATCTTCTGGGAATCACAAGTCAAAACGAACGACATATTTATTCAACAAATAGAGACTCCCTAGAAGCCAAGCAGTGTTCTCGGTGATAGGGATACAGCCGGGGATGTGACCAAGTTCCTGCTCTCACGGCTTACATTGTAGTTGGGGGAGATGCGTGGTGACAAGCGATGGGGAAAAAACAAGGCAGGGTAAGGGGGAACGGGGGTGAGGAGGGGGCTGTTACTGTACAGAAAGTACCCGCTCTCAGAGGAGAGATTTGAGCAGAGACCGGACAGAAATGAGGGTGTGAACCATACAGCTACCTGGGAGGAGAATATTCTATAGAGAAGAACAGCTGTGGTAAGGCCCGGAGCTGGGAAGGTATTAGGTGATGTGGACAGTAGAAAGTATCATTTCGGTAATTTAGTGGAGAAAGGCCAGACTTTGGTTTAGGGAGTCGATCCTTACGATATGGATGAGAAGAGACTCTAAATTCAATGCAGGAGGCTCAATCTTGTTGTTTTGTAAAGGCACCACTGGGTCTGATGCAGAGAAATTACAACCTGCACTAGAGTAAGAACCCTGCACCAAAATACAGGATGCTCCCAGCGGGTGTTAGTGATGTGACCAGGCCACCAACAGTCACAGAATTCAAGGCCTGCCATCCTCTAAAATGAACCTAACTACAGTTGACCCTCATTATTCACCAAGTACATATTTCCCAATTCGCCTACTTGCTAAAATTTGTCATCCTCAAATCTATCCTCCTGGACTTACAATAGTCATTTGTGGATGTGTGCAGAGTGGCAAAAATGCGTTAGTCACCTGATATGCACGCTCTCAGCTGACAGTGAACAAAGCAATACTCTGCCTTCTTGATTCATTCCATAAACAAGTGTTCTTCTTGTGGTCTATTTGGGCCACGTTTGTTGCATTTGTGTTCTTTTGCTGGAGACCTCACTGTTCTGAGTGGCCTCCAAGGGCAGTGCTACAGTGCTGTCTAGTGATACTAAGCACAAGAAGACAGTGAGGCTCCTTAAAATACATACATTACAGAAGCTGTGTTCAGATATGAGCCAAAGTGCCGCCCACTGTGACCTCAATGTTAATGAATCAACCATATATATTAAATAAGGTGTCTTTAAACAGGAACACACATAAGACAAGGTTATATACCAATCAGTCAATGAAAATGTTGTGGCCAGATGCAGGAATCTAACTCTGTCTTTCCCCTAGGAGCAGTGTTTATTTACTTATTTTTTGACATGGAGTTTTGCTCTTGTTGCCCAGGCTGGAGTGCAATGGCACGATCTCTGCTCACCACAACCTCCGCCTCCCAGGTTCAAGTGATTCTCCTGCCTCAGCCTCCCGAGTAGCTGGGATTACAGGCATGCGCCACCACGTCCAGCTAATTTTGTATTATTAGTAGAGATGGGGTTTCTCCATGTTGGTCAGGCTGGTTTCGAACTCTCAACCTCAGGTGATCCACCCATCTCGGCCTCCCAAAGTGCTGGGATTACAGGTGTGAGCCACCACGCCTGGCCAGGAGCAGTGTTTAGTATTCACTAATTCAGTGTTTGTGGCAACTTTACAGAACATACCTCCCACGAATAATGAGACGACTGTATCTAAGTGACAGACAGACAAAAGTTTGTGACATGGTCTGAAAATCATCCAGGCATCCGGCTATGGTTTATGCTACCCCTGGGAATTATGTATTGAAACCTAATTCCCAGTGTGTGAGTATGTTCAGGGTGAGAGTGGGCATGGAAGGGAATTTTGGGAGGCGATCATGTCAGGATTAGTGTCCTTATAAAAGAGACCCCAGAAAGCTAGCCAGCCCCTTCTATGAGGAATGGGCCCTCCCCAGACATCTCATCTGTGGGCACCTTGAACTTTCCTGTCTCCAGAGCTATGAAAAATGTTTGCTGTTTATAAGCTACCTAGCTTACAGTATTTTGTTATACCAGGCTGAATAGACTAAGACAGATCCTATGGCTCATACCCTCGTAAAACAAAATGTTCTCCTTACCAATCATTTGAGCAATAGTCTTTTCATATTCAGCTACAATTTTCCTAAATGAGAAAAAAAGAACTTATTACCAGAGGAGGATTTTCAGACAATGAAAGTTGGAGAAATGCTGCCCCAAACAATTAAGCACATTAACGTATACCACCAATTTATGTAATCCATTTATCTGCTTTGGGGCTCTTGTTATCTCTCTCTCTTTTTTTTTTTTTTTTACATTATATAAGGTTTCTTAAGGTTCAAAAAAGGTTAAGAAAAAAATCTTCTGTTAAGATTTTAACAGAAGATTTAAGATCAAAAAATCTTCTGTTAAGATTTTATGTTTAGTCAAACTTACATTTTACTTATAGAAACAACTGCCTTCCCTTTCTCTTTGCACCTATTTGAATACCGCAAGGAAATAGATTCATTTTGCTTAGACGAGTCAATCTTTTACAAACTAAGTTAAAGATATTCTTCTGGGCTCTTCCTGAGAGATGCGATCTGACCTTAGGCTTTCCTGACCTCAATCCACCCTTTCAGACACTACCTCTGATTCAGTTACAAGTTTTATTTTGTGACCTAATTCCAAAAGTATTTCACTTATTCGAAGACTTTAAAGATCATCCTCTTGGGTTAACCTTTCTTCTAGTGAAGAGTGACAATGTCCTTCTGACCCAGTCCAGTGCTGGGTGCTCTGTGAGCCACATCACGTCCTCCCCTGCCCTCCATAGTGGTGCCCCCATTACTTTTGACGTCATATCCAAGTTGGTTATTATGTATGGCTACCACTCTCTCAGAGCAGGAATGTCCCTTCCTTTCCATCAAGCCCAGCAAAGGGCCTTACACCCAGGAAATGCTTAAAAGACAAATAATACAAGAGCAACAAATTAGAGGGATATATTTAAAATGTTTTTTAATCATTCAAGTGTTGACCACACAGTGTGTGAATTATTTATGCCTTTTCTTCTCTACTTTGATTTCATCTTTAGTCATTTCATGGCTCATAACTCTCTTTTCTAAAAGTGAGGAAAAATAAAAAGATTTTAATTTCACGTCAATCAATTTTGTTTCTTGTTAACAAGCTTTCTACCATCTATTTGGTGGTTACGTAATTTGAAACTCTCATGCATAATTAATTTTTTAAAAGTATTACGGACCAGGTGCCGTGGCTCATGCCTGTAATCCCAGCACTTTGGGAGGCTGAGGCAGGTGCATTGCTTGAGCTCAGGAGTTAGAAATCAGCCTGGGCAACAGAGTGAGACCTCATCTCTAAAAAAAATTACACAGGCATGGTGGCGCATGCCTGTGGTCCCAGCTACTTGGGAGGCAGAGGTGAGAGGATCAGTTGATTCCAAGAGGCTGAGGCTGCAGTGAGCCATGATCACACCACTGCACTCCAGCCTGGATGACAGAGTGAGGCCCTGCCTCAAAAAAAAAAAAAAAAAAAAAAAAAAAAGGTAGTATTATGAATTCCAATGTCTCTATCATTGGATAAGTCTTATTTTTCTGTATTCTAAATGGATATTTTGATACAAATTTCTGTCAGTTCTTCTAAGAAGATAAGAATTATGTGGGTTCTGTTTACATGTTATGCTCTGGACAACACAAGATAAACTACAGTATTTGAATATAATAACTGGTTAGCAGTAACTCCTGAAATAACATTCTCAATCACAAAGCAAGATGCAAACAGCAAAGCCTTCAAGCTCTCAACACTTGGTTCTGTGGCAAGCAAACACTGTCATCACTTCATCTGTATCAAATCTAACAGTGCATAAAAGTATCCAGCCCCTCCCCAAACCTCCAGTCTAACCTCATCTCCAAAACTTCTTGCCGGGTCTCTTCATATTTCTTCTTCCATTCATTTGCTTCAATCTCTTTAGTGATTATCTGAAGTATAATAAAGCTTAGTTTTACCCAATCTATTACAATTTGCATTTGAGAATGGGAACTGAAATAGCACACAACCACGTCTAACCCAAGATACTCAATCTATATTAGAAATATAAACCTCAATATTTCATGTTTGTAAACATTTGGAAAAGTGTACTCTAAGCCACACAGGATGCTGGGATGTAACCACGGGAATAAAGATGAGTAGAACATCTCCCAGAAATTCCAAGTGGTATTTACAGCGTCTGTGAACTTTACCTTGGTCCAGGGTCTAGCTCTCAGCTCTGCAGGGCCAGGCCCTGACTGGGACAGACACCAAGAACAGAGCCATCTGACTGGCAGGTACTCACTCTAAGGCCATGTAATCACGGTTGATGCCAGGCCACCAGAGAATGAAACTGCCACAAAATGAGAGCATTGGAAGTTGGCATGAGTAACACATTATCATTTTATAGAGATTTTTGACAGCTTCATAAAAACGGAGTCAGAAGGAGGCGGCTCAGATGAGCTGGCTACATCTAGCTATAGCATCTGGCACCATCGGTAGAGTCTTGCTAGTTAGCCTGGAACCTAGGCTCATATTTGGGATGCTCTTGCTAACTGGAAGGAAATACTCTAAATTAATTGCCTCAAACTCCATTTGCCCTGGGCAGGGCTTGCACGGGCAGCCATGGCGCTCCACTTACTGTACTTCCCTGGCCGTGCCTCTCTCTTCCTAATTGGTAGTTTCGTTATATTTATTAGGATCTCAAGAACATAGAAGGATGCATCCTGTGTTCTTCAGGTAATCAGGCATCTCTTTACTTTGATCCATTAGGTGGTGATCTCATAGTTTAACTCCCAGGAAAAAGATCAAGTCATTTTTCTCATTTACAAGATTTTGGCCAGGCACAGTGGCACATGCTTGCAGTCCCAGCCACTCAGGCGGCTGAGGCAGGAGGATCGCTTGACCCTAGGAGTTCGAGGATGCAATGAGCTAGTGCCACTGTACTCCAACCCGGGTGACAGAGTGAGATCTTGTCTTTTATTTTATTTTTATTTTTCTGAGATGGAGTTTCGCTCTTGTTGCCCAGGTTGGAGTGCAATGGCGCAATCTCGGCTCACCACCACCTCTGTCTCCCGGGTTCAAGCGATTCTCCTGCCTCAGCCTCCCGAGTAGCTGGGATTACAGGCATGTACTACCACGCCCAGCTAATTTCATATTTTTTTAGTAGAGACAGGGTTTCTCCATATTGGTCAGTCTAGTCTCGAATTCCCGAACTCAGGTGATCTGTCTGCCTTGGCCTCCCAAAGCGCTGAGATTACAGGTGTGAGCTACTGTGCCAAGATTTTGTCTCAAAAAAAAAAAAAGATTTTGGTGGGTCTTCTTACCACTGCTCCCAAGTTTTGAAAACAGGACTAGCTGACATCCCTCATTACCAACTTGATGCTATTTTATAAAGCTGTAAAAGACCTACAGCTGAGGTGCTTAACCACTTTCAGCATACTATAAAAATTAAAACTAAAAAAAACTATATAACTAAAAACTACAAAAATAAAATTACCACACAGTCCTTTAAGAACAGGTGGAATTGTCAAGAAACACACAAACCAAACACACAAAATACAGCATAGAAATAGGACAGGAGAGGGTGGGTAACTGATCAATGGTACACAACATTGTCTTTCATATTTTTCAGATAACCAGGAAAGGCCTAGCAGTGTTCTATTTTGAACAAAGGCTGTTAAAGAAACACAATACAGGAATCGGAGAGTTGAACTGTTTAAAGAATGAATGAAAGTAGGAAACAACTGTGTATTACTGCAAAAAAATTACAAATGTTTAGGCATGAGCATATATCCTCCGTAAAATAAAAGCACTGATTTTGTTACACATGTGAGCAAAGCTGGCAAAATTAGATATTTTAAATGTCAGGACTGAAAGATAAAGAAGGGTACAAAATTCTTAAGAATATTTCAGATTGTCAACATTTTACCCTGGAGACCAGAATGTCAGGACTCCAGCACCATTGCCATAGGGGGCCCTTTTTACGACCTAAACAAGCTGCAGGTAATAAGAACTTCCAGCCTGGGATAACTTGAGCCAGCAGAGATGCAATCTACCTGCTGGTACATGGGCCTTACAAAGAAATGGAGTGATAAGCAGACCAAATAGGAGAGCTTTTACCTCTTCTCTTATTAAGGTGAGCACGGCTGTCTTGTCTGATTCGCTGAGGCAGATCCCATCCAGGGGGCTCTCACCTCCACAGGACACTGACACAGCAGCCTTCTCTGCAGAGGACTCCAGCAGCCCCTGTGGGGAAAGGGATTGAATACATCAGCTTTCAGCTTCTTAACCCCAGACATCCTTCAACAACTTCCTCATTATTAAATTGATCACACCCTTTAAAACCATGTTTAAAGAAAATTCAGTGGGCGGGGGGGAGCAAATCAAATCTAATTATGGAACTAACTAAAGAAAAACTGTTATAATGACTCTCAGAGTGGTCTTAGCTTCTGTTGAAAAGATAACCTAGAGAAATTTTAGTCTGATCTAAAAGGGAGAAAGTGTGCTTATTAATAGTGGTCAGCCACCAAAGAACCACATGGATGACAGAGAAACACACCCATGATTAAGTTTCTGGAGATAAGCTCCATGTAAATGGAATTTTCTTTTTTTAAAAAAGAAAAAACAAAAACAAGTGACAGCTGCTCCTGTTACATATCGATGCTTTGTATGTATTTTTATTTAGCCACTGCAGATGGAAATGTTTCTAAAATACTAACTTTCAGGCCTAAGGAGGCAGAAATAGCAAAAATATTTGAACTCTTTGAACTCTCACCCCCACCCTTTCACACGGATGATTCAGGATCATCCTGAACTTCCACTGCTCTGCGGAGACCTCCTGCGGTAACCCCGCCTGCTGGGTGTGTGCCACGGTTGCCCATATGCAAAACGGCCATACTTAAGTCAAGGTCCATGCCTGTGCGTTGATACCTCCTTGCTACTAAGCCTTCCACTCCCTTCTGGCAGCACTTCACTCTCTGAGGTGCTTGCTCGCTTCTGTCATAAACTCAGGTTCCACAGCAAAACACTGGCAAACTTCTTTTTTTTCATGAGAACACGGACTTTGTACTACTATTTTCCTTCCTAAAAGACGTTTTTGGCGGCTATTCCTCCCACCTATGGAAGTAAACTTTTTATATAAACGAGTCATCTAATACTTTGGGAACATCCAAAATGCCAAAATGACCTGGAATAATCTTAATCTTAAATGTGGGATAACTAATCAATTAGTTATTGATTATAATCAATCAGTTACATCTTGTGTGAATCAACACTAAACAGAAAGTCCAAGGTGAACATAGACCAGTGGCTTTTAAATTTTTCAGAGTCATTATATAGTTTTACCCTCTCTCTAGAAAATGCTCAGAAACAGAATTTTAGCATGCGGCTTCACAGATCTCAGCCATGGGCCCAAAACAGAAACCTGTCTCAAGCCACAGAAAAGCAAAATACAAAAGCCACAAGCCGGCAGTGCCCATGTTCCAGCAGCATTTGGGGGAGGGCAGCCCACCATGCCAACAGAAGTCCAAGGTCCCCACAAAACCTCTCTTTTCTCTTTTGGGATAGATCTACCACTAGAACCAGAAGGCACTTGCAGTGGGCAGCCTCTAAAATGCCCCCCAATAACCCCTACCTCCAGTACTAATGCTCTCCCTCTGTAATCTCTTCAAGTGTAGGCTGGACCTAGTGACTCATTAGAATATGGCAAATGTCATGGATATCACTTCTGAGGTTAGGTTCTGAACAAACTGACTTCTATGTTTTGAGAAGCTACAGGGAAAGGCCCATGTGGCAAGGAGCCGATGTCTCTGCCGACAGCCAGTGGGGACCCAAGACTAGCTAACAACCACGTGAGTGAGCTTGGAAGCAGATCCTCCCAGATCCTCCCTAAAAGTCAAGCCTGGATATGACTGCAGCCTGGGTCAACACCTTGACTGCAGCCTGCAATAGACCCTGAGTCAGAAGCACCCAGCAAAGCTGCCCAAGATTCCTGACCCACAGAAACAATGAGATAATAAACACTTGCTTTAAGTGTTGGAGTAATGTGTTATACAGCAGCAGATAGCTGATACACACCTGGACATCTGAATCATCTCATTAACTTCCTGTGCCTTGTTTCTTATCAAGAAACTGTTACTTGCTTAAAGGGAGGTAATACAGGAGGTCAGGTTGAGACTTGATTCACCTCACTGTTACACTTCCGATTCTAAATTAATAACATTTCATGGGTCAGTCTCTTGTGAGTTCTTAGTTTAAGCCACGAGGTTGAGTCAACTTTAGGAAACAGACGCTCGGTGCTTTCCATGGCTACCAGGTTCGTGAGAATTTGGGAAATAAGCCCCCTAAAAATCTTCATAGCCAGGAAAACATCAACGTCTATTACAGAGTTCAGCATCTCATTCATTTGTTAAGGGGGTAAAAGAATTCAGTCTGTCTGCTTAACAACTCAATGCTAACACATGTGGGGTCCAGAAGAGGCAGCATCCTGAGCAGGAGGTGGGAGATCAAACCTTAGATGGTGTTTGATGTCTCCAGGTGAGTGGGCTCTTCAGCCTGCCGGCTCTCCCCAGTCACTCTCCTCTCTGCCTGGCCACATTTATAAGCCTCACTACTCAAAATGCAACAATTCTTACAGGTGTAAGGGCAGGAATGTATGCCCTTGCCTACTTTAGCCATCTTTTCCAGTCTCCTAGGATTTAACTTTTTATATTCCTTAGTCCTTTAGGTTGCTTCTCAAAAAGTGCAGAACATCTCACAGGGGTGTCCAAGGAAGAGAATGCAGTCATGGGTTTAGTTTCTGTTTCTGGTTGGGGCAGTAAAGCCCCTTCCTCATCCCTCTTTTCCGCTTATCACTAGAGACAGAAACTAAAAACCATGGCTTCAGGCTGCTAAAAGCCTAAAACAAAACCAATCAGAACAACAACAACAACAACAACAAAATTAAGCAAGCTGGACAAGCTTGTTATAGAACCTACCATCACAGAGAATTGGCCAGAAGATCTCTTTTAGGCCTGGGCCATCTAGTATGTCTTTAATGAAGATGCTAAATCAATCAATCATATCCTTCCAAAAGGGCTTCATTTCATGTTTGCCAATGCTTCTCCCAGTCCCTCAAAACGTTCACAATTGAGGACCAATGAAGACCAGTAGACAACAGAACTCAATGTACTCCTGGTTGCAAATTTACAGTGAGCACAGATGCCACAGATTCCCGTGGCTGTGTCCTCGCAGCAGGAGAATTCGCACCACTAATCTGTGGCAGTGTGCTGACTGTGCTCATTTGTCCTCGATCACAACCGAGCAGTACCAGCCCCTGCCGTACTCTAACAGAGACATGCCCGAAAAAGTCCAATGAACTCACCTTTTAAAAAATTTAAAACTTAAAAAGAAAAGTTAATTTCTTATATGAAAAATGCTGTGGAACAACAGCTGAAAAGCAAGGAGAGACTGACTCCTACCACTGATTGTACTCTGGCCTCAGTCCAGCCACCACCTACTGCTGGGCACAAGACCGCATAGGAATGAACTTCAGAGCAACACGGAGAAACTTAAAAAGTGAATGCTGGATTAAATAGATGATTTTTTCATTCAATGTTTTGCATGGTGAAATTTCTTTATACAATGTTTATTCAGTGTTCTAAAGAAGTAGGAGTTAATTTATGTTGGGAAGTTCAAATGGAGTTGCTTTTAAAAGGTCACAGCATATGATATGTTCCTCACCAGCTGCCTTCAGAGACAGTTTGCCATTTTTCTTTTCACTCTCTTCTTTTTCACTTTTTTCCACGTGTTTCCTATCAACACCACACCAGTGTATTCTAATACAACAGTGTATTCTAGCACACCACTAGTGTATTCTAGCACTTTACAGCTTAAATCTTTCACGTTATCATTTTATCTTATCCTTACAACCATTTTGATGAGGCAGATGGGTGCCACTCATTTTATGGATGAATCAGTTGGGAATCAGGAAGTTAAAATTTTAAGAACTGAGTAAACGGGCGGGGCGCAGTGGCTCATGCCTGTAATCCCAGCACTTCAGGAGGCCAACACGGGTGGATCACCTGAGGTCAGGAGTTTGAGACCAGCCTGGCCGACATGGTGAAACCCCGTCTCTACTAATAATACAAAAATTAGCCATGCGTGGTGGCGCATGCCTGTAATCCCAGCTACTCAGGAGGTTGAGGGAGAACTGTTTGAACCCAGTAGGCGGAGGCTGCAGTGAGACGAGATTGCGTCACTGTACTCCAGCCTGGGCGACAAGAGTGAAGCTTGGTCTCAAAAAAAAAAAAGAACCGAGTAAACCAGCCAGGTGCGGGGGCTCATGCCTGTAATCCCAATACTTTGGGAGGCCAAGGTGGGCAGATCGCTTGAGCCCAGGAGGTTGAGACCAGCTAGGCAACACGGCAAGACCCCATTTCTACAAAAAATACAAAAATTAGCTGGGTGTGGTGGCACGCACCTCTAGTTCCAGCTACTTGGGAGGCTGTGGTGGAAGGATCACTTGAGCCCAGGAGGTGGAGGTTGCAGTTAGCCAAGATCGCACCACTGTATTCCAGCCTGGGGAACAGTGAGACTGTCTCAAATAATAATAACAACAATAATAATAAAAACCGTAGTTAGCCCAATACATCTGAAATATTATCATCTCAACATGTAGTTAATGTAAAAAGTTGAGACATTTATGCTTCTTCTTTTTCTGAGTAGCTACAGTTCAAGTGTGCTCAACAGCTACCTGCAGCTAGGGCTACTCTACAGAACACCGCAGAGACTACGTGTTCCTCAAGTGAAGAAACTATCTTATTTACATTTTATCCTCGTCACCTAACACTGACCAGAATTTAACAAATTCACATGGGCTTCAAAACAAATACTGAAAGAAATCTGAGCCCCACCCGGCCCTCCACATTCAGGAACTTACAAGCACAGTGGACCCGTCTTCTTCCATCTTCTGGCACGTCTCCTTCTCTATGCCTAAGACAGAAAGTCATTTTTATAGTTATCCCAAGAAGTTGGTTCCTTTCCTCCCTAGTGAAAGGCTCTTGGAAACGCCAGTGTAGGCCGAGAATGACTATGAACACATGAAAAGCATTTTAAGATTTTATTTAAAAGGAATGCTGGCATTTTCTTGAGCGTTGTTAGAAGTCCATGGCATTCAGAAGAGGAGCACGTGGTTAGTCGCCAGGAACAGGTCGTCAGCCTTCAGGCAGAAAGAACAGCAAGGCTGCCCCCTTGTGTCCATTAGAAGTTTGGAAAAATGCGTTGTACTAACTGTGGCATTATTTCAGAAAGGGGACGCTGTGTAACACTGATTTTTTTTATCATCAAGTCGGAGTGAATTTAAATTCCAGCCCAGAATGGTGGCCTTGATCTAATTAATGCAGCAGATAAGATAATAAGCTTTAAAATTCAAGCCAGCACAACTAAACTCATTCTCCCCTCCACACCCTTCAAATGGGCTACCTTGTCTCAGGCCTATCCTCTACTAGGGTAGAGGGTGACATTTAAAATAACCAGAAGATGGCTGGGCACGGTGGGTCATGCCTGTAATCCCAGCACTTTGGGAGACCAAGGTGGGTGGATCACCTGAGGTCAGGAGACCAACCTGGCCAACATGGTGAAGCCTCGTCTCTACTAAAAATACAAAAATTAGCTCGGCGCGGTGGCGCATGCCTGTAATCCCAGCTACTCGGGAGGCTGAGGCAGGAGAATCGCTTGAACCTGGGAGGTGGAGGTTGCAGTGAGTTGAGATGGCACCACCACACTCCAGCCTGGGCAACAAGAGCGAAACTCAGTCTCAAAAATAAGAAAAATAAAAAATAAAATAACCAGAAGATACACTCATTAAAGTAAACATAAAAATACAGAAAAGCATATAAAAGTTTACAATCTAAAGTTACAATCCTCCACATGGCAATCACTAACTACTATTGTTGTCAATAGCTAATTATTTAAAACACAAATGTGACCATCACTCCCTTGTTCAAAAACCTTCAACCTCCCCCTCCCTACCTATAGGATCAAGCCCAGATTCCACAGTACGACCTTGTTTCCCACTTGGCCAGGTACTTACAGAAAACCACCAGGCCTTTTACCAACACGGCAGCTTCCTTCCCATGGCTGTGTGAAAGTCTCGTTTCCTGGAGAACATCTAGTAAGTATCCATCAGGACCCAGTTCCAAGGGGACACTCCCCAGGACACAGTCGGGATTCACCTAACAGGGCCTGTAGCCACTCCCACACCCAGGACCGCAGCCTCCACTTGCCTGTGATGTGGCTGATCAGTTACAATGTAACCACTTGTTCAAATCTGTTCCCCTTGCTGTTTGCTAACTTTGAAGACAGCACTGTATACACAGGGCCCCAGCTCTCTACACAAATTTTTGTTGAAGGAATTTCCTCCAGTGGGGAAGAATATAATTCAATAAATGTTTACCATTTACTGTGTCAAAGGTGACTCAAAGAGGACTGTCTGGTAGTCTCCAACCTCAGTAAGTTTATAATATTACCTTCCTGTAATTAACACACTGCACTAGGTACTGTGGAACAGGAAGGGGGAAGGAAATGTGGGAGCATAAAGCATGCTGCAGAGACCTGAAGGGATGTGCAGATCTGTGTAGGAGGCGGCAACGGAAGACACTTCAGATGGAAAAAAACCAAGGCAGGTGTTAAGAATACTCAGGATTAACCCCAAGAAACTGGGGGAATGGCAAACAAGGGCTTAGGGAAAGATATCAGGGCAGAAGGCAGTATCGGAATAAATCAGGAACAATGCCTGGCACATTATTTTACAGATGAGAGACTGAGGCCTGGGATGAGGAGGAGGCCAGGGGGAATAAATTGCTCCAAGTTCTTACTTTCCATCTGCTTCCCTGGCTTAATGGCAGATCATGACTTTTAAAATTCTATGCATAAAAGCCCACAAATAAAATTACGTTAAGAAGATCTGAGTTTTTAATAATGTTTAATGTAGTCAGGAACATGGTTCTAAACTTTTCGTAAGTAAGGTTTAAGGCCAAGGACGTAACTGGGGTCCCAAAAGAGGGGCTTAGCTCTAGAATGATCTGACAAGTCCATCAGTAAGAGGTTTCAGCCCTGATTAGTCCAGGTTCCTCATTAGCATGTTACAAAATATTTTACAGTGCACTGGTCAATCTCAACTTACCACATCTGTACCAGAAAAATTTACAGTAGCCTAGTATCATGAAAATAATCTCATCATACTTTGGCATTGTGGCTAAAAGACCATGGAACCAGACTGCTTAGAGTCAAATGTAGTTCTGCCATTTACTAATGACGACGTTCAGAACACACTTCACCAAAAGATGGTGCCTTCGCATTTGAGGACACAGCAGAAGCAGGGGGGTCTCTCGGCCCCTCTCCTGCCCTCTTCCCTGAAGCAGGCCATAAAGGAATCCCTCAGACCTTCCCCCGAAAATAGGTCATAAGACCTCATTACAAAGGGACCTCCTTGTACACAGAGAAAAACAATGTCCTTATCCCGAAAGACACAGACACCAAGAGGAACTGAAACAAACAGGACTTGCTACGTTCCCCTGGTTTATTACCATAGACCATGCCCTTCTGTCCTCCAATTATACTTCTGCACAACTATCTGTAAAAGTACAGTTTTCCCTGTTCCTTTGGGTCTTCATTTCTGGAGGCTCTAATGTCATGTAAAACTTACATTAAATACATTTGTATGCTTTTCTCTTGTTGATCTTTTGTTAGAGATGTCTCAGCCATGAACCCCGTGGTGGGTGAGGAAAAAGATACCACTTTTCTGTCCTACCCTAGCCAAGTGACTTTAATCAAGTCACTTAACTTCTCTGACTTACTTTGTTTCTCTGAAGAAGGGAGAAAAAGGTAACACCTTGCTATGAATGAGTATATGCAAAGCACTTAGAACAATGCCTGTACATGGTAAGGCACCATACATGTTAGTTGTTGTTTCTCTAAGTTAAACAATGAGTATAACAATCACAAAAAAGTCAAACGTATGACATATTTATAGGCCATTTGATATAGTTTAAATATTTGCCCCCTAAATCTCATGATGAAACCTGATCAACAGTTGGAAGTGAGGCCTAATGGGAGGTGGCTGGGTCATAGAGGCGGATCCCTCATGAATAGCTTGCTGCCCTCCTTGTGGTAATAAGTGACTTCTTGCTCTGTTAGGTTCTGTGAGATGTTTGTTAAAATAGCCTGGCATCCTCCTCCCCCTCTCTTCCTCCCACCCTCTCGCCATGTGACACACTTGCTCCCCCTTGCCTTCCACCGTGATTGGAAGCTTCCTGAGTCTCCCTCACTAGAAACAGGCACTGGTGCCATGCTTATTCTACAGGCTGCAGAATCAAGAACCAAATAAACCTCTTTTCCTTATAAATTAGCCATTCTCAGGCATTCCTTTACAGCAACGCAAATGAACTAACACACCACTATACTTTAAGAGGTGGCCATATTCACATACAATTATACAAATGAACTAACACACCACTATACTTTAAGGTATGGCCATATTCACATACAATTATAAAGAAATTCAAGCAGTCTCACACACATCAGCATCTCCTATACAACTTGTCACAAGTATCCCTATGTTCCTAGTACTTCAAGAAGCCCTTTTTTTGTGTCCCTTTTCTGGGTAAAGAAGCAAAGCATAGGTCAGCATCCTAAATCTATCCTTCAAGTGACCCAATTCTTTAATCTCTGTAAGGCGCCTCCTGCTTTATTAGGCTTTCAGGCATTTCCATGCTTATGTACATTAGAAAGATGAAGATATGCTTCCATACCTGCTTCTGAGGATGAAAACGCATGATTTATGGTAGACACGGGAACATTGGAACATTCAAAGTACTCCAGGTCTTCCTCTGGCTCACCTTTCACCTCGGCCCCAGCTGATTTCTGACCACATGACGTGGATGCCAGTTTCTCCTCATCGGTAGCATGGCCATCCCTATTAGAAATGTCTGAAATCTGGGAGATCACTGCTCCTTCATCCTGAGAAACACAACAGAGAAGATGCTACCCTTTAGGAGGGCAAGCAATGGGGAAAACTGACATCCCATGAATGGAACAAGGTAGACACAACTCCATACAGATATGTGAGAGGTTAACCACAGATCAGGGTACAAAGCAAGGAGGAAGTTGGAGTCTTTCAATTGTGACATATTGTTTTATAGAACCTAGTTTCTGTAATTTGAGTTTGAGGTTTTAAAAAATGATCTTCTCTAGGTTAAGTTTATAAGCAAGCAGTTTAAGTGGTTTAAGACAATGGTTTTCAATTTTTTTGCTTGTATACCTCCTAATTTTTAAAAAAATCTATGTACCCCACTGCATTTTCAAGTGACAGCTAAAAACTTTTTGGCATAAGTTTAAATAATCACAAAGAATGTAATATCTGGAATATTCTAAATATTGAATTTACTTAATGCTATCTAGTTACCTTGGTGATTTGATACCATATGTAAATTTACACTAACAAGTTCCTGAATAAGTCAGAAGTTTATGTTATTCCTTTTCCTCTCTAAATCTGTATTTCCATTTCACTTCCATCATGAAATCCAAATGAAAAACATCTGCATGGCTGGAAGTCTTTTAAAGGTCTCTATCCAATGTCTCTGTGAAACTTTTTTCTTTGACTGTAAGTCTTAAAATTTTTTTCTGCTAGAGAGTTATTATATTAATGCATAACTTATTTTCAAAATATTGCAAGTTTTGATAAGTATTATCAGACACAAAAGTAAGTTGTTATATCAATTACAAAATGTTTTATTGCACTAATTCTTAAAAACTTTTACAGTGCAATAAATGGGTTTTATTTTATATCCAATAAATGGGTTTGGGGTTTCTTTTTTTTTTTTTAAAGAAGACCAAAGATAAATTTCTCATAGGTCTTGCTGCCTACTTTAGCAAAATCTGGGAGAATCTTTTACACATTTGTAACAGATGAAAAATAACTCAGATTGCAAATTTCCCCCACCACACCCCTTTTTTACATTTTACACCATATACCAAGTTTCTGGTCCAAATTGTATAGGATAAGTTGCGTTAAATTGAACTCTGTTAAACAATGAATGTATTCCTGTAATAAGTATACTGACAAAGTTTTAAAAAGAACAAAAGGATCTCATTGCAATCAGATGGGCCTGGGTTTCGGTTTATTTATTTTGCAATTAGTCTATACGGTCATGGATGGATACTATTTATTGCTAGAATGTAACAAAGGTCAATATCAATTTTATTCCTGGTTTCTATTTTTATAAATATAATCATTAAGAAACCTTATTTATATAAACAATAGATGAAACAGAAGGTAGTTCTGTAACATAAGTGCCTTTCAATTCTTTGAACCCCTTTCCAAGTTATGTGCCCCAAAAAATCTATCATCAAACATTATTTTTAAATCAGTTAACAACTCAGGTTTTCCTCTATTGTTGAAAGCAATGAATTAGAAAACCATCTGACTTAAGAAAAATACCATCCAGTTATTAGTCAATTATCTTCTTAGCACCTATACCGATATTTCAGATCTTCCCTTTGGTGCCCTGGAGACTTTCACACCCTGTGGTGATGGTGATGCATCTTTGTAGCACTTAAAGTGGGAATTTTACCAAAAAAAAAAAGTCATTGTGAAAGGGTTCGCTTGTCTTCAGGGGCCTTCTCTTCAGGGACAGTAAGGATCTGTTTAAAACTGAGTACTCAGGCACCCATTGGAAAGTCCTTTTGAACCACCTGCCAGGGGTATGCAAACTCCCACTGGGGGACCCCTGGTCTAAGAGACGTTCTGGGGATGGACACAGACTCACCTGGGAACATGCATCCAAAGCGAGAGACTGAGTTTCATGCTTCTTCACCTTACAGCCACTCCTGGAAAGAGAAGAAACACAAACAAGCCAGTTTGCAATCACACTGACAACTGTCAAGGTATGAAATGGAGCAGAGAGCAGTGTGTGCGGATAGAAGCCAAAGCGTACAGCACCACACAAATCATACATCGCCGCATGAGAGAGGCAGGGATACCTTTTATGCCTCTGAGTTTTCCCCAGAGAGACGAGGTAAGCAAAGACCTACAGTGGGGCTCATTCTCTGAAAAGACCCCCTCCGCTTGCTTCTGTGAGTTGTCAAACAGTAGCACTCTGATGTCTATGGTTTTTAATTACACGCCACCAAAAGCTTTTCAGACAGTAGAGCCTTAGCAGCTGGAGACATTCAGTTCCTCTGAGCCTCACTCACTTGGCTTTGACGTTCATTAGAAAAATCATCACACTGGACCAAATTCTTTAAAAATTCTTTATTGCTCTAAAACCCATAGACATCTCATAAAACAGTTCCAGTTAAGACTTGTGTGCTCACAGAGAAGAACTGTCAATAAAAATTATAAAAATAAAACTATGTGGGTAAACTGTCACCATTCCTATTAAGTAATAAGATGGAAGATGAATGTCACATGCTGCACAAAGCCTGAAACTGGGGAAGCTTGAACCACCTGTTATTTGTAGATTAGCACACAACTTGTGATCACAGGACTAATTCAGATTCTGTTCTAATAAACTTAGAATTTCCAGTAAAAACACCACTGTGACCAAAAAAAAGAGAAAAAATTATTTGCAACTTTTTTTCTTTTGTGAGAAAAAATACAAAGACAAGCACATAAGTTACCAGAATGTGCATAATCACTAGTTCATGATCTTCTTTCCCTAATCTTCTTACTGAGTGCTACCCTCTGCCACCAAACTCAAGTTGAGCTGACTCAGTAAAATTTATTAACTGTTCCAAGCCAGTAGCTTTATCCTACCAAAAAAAGCCAATGAGTTCCAATATCAAATAGCAGAACAGTCCCTCAAACCACTGCTGCGATGATCTTGGGGCCAAGCCAGCTTTTGGTATTGTCAAAGCGCCACATGACACCTGCCAAGCCAGGGAGCGCAAGCTCTAGCACCTAAGGTGTAAAGACCAAGCCCCACTCCCTTAGGTATGGACAACTGCAAGGCTAAGCTGACTCATGAAGTGACTGATGAAATGCAAAAAAAATCATCAGAAGATCAAACTCAGAATTAGAAGCAAACATGCTATGGAGAGATGGCTGGGGGAAGGGGGAGAGGAAACTGCCAACGGTCCCAGTGACAAAAGAAACAGCAGGAGTACTTACAACAGAAAACAGAGAAATTTCACTTGTTCAGTAGTCCTGATGCACCAACCAAATTAGAGACAGGAAAGAGACAGACAGATGGAGAAAAAAAATCATGTAAAGACTGGAATATTCAACTCTAGTCTGGCAGATGTAAAAGCTGCACAATTCTTTCTATGAGGTGAGATATAAATTAAAAATGTATTCATGAATGTTATCACTAGTGAGTGAATGATGAACAGACCTCATCTACAAAACAGACTGGTAGAAACACTCAGAAATGCCACAAATTCAAATTTATAGATGAAAAATAAACTTCCAAGAGGTCTAGCACTCCTTTCTTCTAAAAGGAACAAGAAGACAAGATTTTTGATTGCATAAGGACTTAAACCCCTATTAAGTGTATTAGATCAAGAAGTTCATTCAACAAAAACAGAATAGGGGAAAAAGGTTACTGGGTGAGGGCGGTAGAACTCGAGAGATGGTGCTTCTTGCTGCTGAATATAAAGTGTAGAATAAATTACCCTTTCTTTGGCCCAGATTTCATCTTATTTAACGCATTGGTGGCATGCAACTGAAAGATTCACAAATGACTCATCAACTTCAGTAGGCAGAAGCTTCCCACATTTAGGGGAGGAAGTACCTAGGCAGTGATGTGCCCAGTACATACCCTAAGTGCTGTCTAGAGAGAAGTAACCAACCTTAAAAGCCACAAAAAAGGGCATCCAATCAATAATATTTTCCAACAACCATTTAACTGCTTATATACAATCAAGCAACAGATCGAGAGCTACTAATGACATTTCACTCCCCTTAGCCATTCTGGGGCTGCTGAGGAACTGGTTCCTACATCTCTCTACTTTCTTGGTCCTGAAGTTGATCCTTCTGCTCTTTAAACCTCTGGGCATCTTCCTTTCTGCTGTAAGTCACCATGATATCTGGAGTTTTTCTTTAAGTCATAGCAATGCTGAGAAGCATTTCCCCAACTGACATACAGTGACAACTACAAGCACAGTGCTTCTCATACTCCTTGTACATATTTCATCCTGCATCTCATTGGTCCTTCTTTATATCTACATTTTACTCAAACTTTTTAGTAAAATGTCACAGGGCCACAAAAGGATATACAGTCAGGTGCCATGTAATGACGTTTCAGTCATGTATATGATGGTGGTCCCGTAGGGTTATAATGGAACTGAAAAACTATTGTCTAGTGATGTCCTGATGATCCTGACCCAGGGTAGGCCTAGGTAATGTGTGTGTCTGTGTCTTAGTTTTTAACAAAAATTTTAAAAAGTAAATAAATAAATAATTTTACACAAAGAAAACTTACGGAATAGGGATATAAAGAAAATATTTTTGTATAGTTGTACCATGTGTTTGTGTTTTAAGCTAAGTATTATTACAAAAGTCAAAATTTCTTTAAAAATTTAAAAGTTGATAAAGTAAACGTTACAGTAAGCTAAACTTAATCTATTAATGAAGGAAAAAAATTTAAATAAATTTAGTGTAGCTGAAGTGTACCGTGTTTATAGAGGCTACAGTAGTGTACAGTAATGTCCCAGGCCTTCACATTCACTCACCACTCACTGACTCACTCAGAGCAACTTCCAGTTCTGCAAGCTCCATTCATGGTAAGGGCCCTACACAGGTGTATTATTTTTTATCTTTTATACTATATTTTTACTGTACATTTTCTATGCTTAGATATGTTTAGATACACAAATACTTACCATTGTGTTACACTGCCTATAGTAGTTTTTTTTTTTTTTTTAAGACTGGGTCTTGCTCTGCCAGCCAGGCTGGAGTATGACATAATCCTGACTCACGGTAACCTCAATCTCCTGGGCTCAAGCAATCCTCCTGCCTCAACTCCCTGAGTAGCTGGGACTACAGGTATGCACCACCACTCCCAGCTAATTTAAAAAAATTTTTTAAAGAGACAGGGGACTGGTGGGGGGCTCTATGTTGCCCAGGCTGATCTTGAACTCCTGGCCTCAAGGGATCCTCCCACCTTGGCCTCCCAAAGTGTTGGCATTACAGGTGTGAGCCACCACACCTAGCACCTACAGTATTCAGTATGATAATGTGCTGTATAGGGTTGTAGCCTAGGAGCAATAGGCTGTACCATATAGCCTAGGTATGTAGTAGGTTACACCACCTAGGTTTGAGTAAGTTCACCTGATGATGTTCACACAACAAAATCACCAAAGGATGCACTTCCCTGTGGCTTATCCTGTGGCTAAGTGATGTATGATTGTATTATCATCTACTCAAGTTTTGTGATAAAGTAATCCTGTAGCAAAGTTAAACTGAAACTTGATATGGAATATGACCTTAGGTAATTATACTGAAAACTCCAAGGACCTTGCAAAAGTCAGATAATTTCCCAGGAGAGATGGGGGATTGACTAAACCGACTACTCAGTTTTAACTGATAATGTAAAATATTCTTGATTCTTATTAAAAATTTACCTTCTGGGCGATGAGCCAGAAATTACACATGGAGACAAGAATTCTCATCAATTTTAGTGGTAGGTTTGTTTCCCACAAAAATCATAGCTTTCTGTTTATGTAAAAAGTCTGCTTTCTACAAGACCCTTTTGGACCATTTCCCACATGTTATTGACGCTACAGAGGTAAGTTATAGGATTGGAATTTCTGTTTCATCCATAAAGAATATGAAGACGGTGGCCAGCACTGACATTTGAATTGTCTATAACATGACTCCTAACAGCCCAGCCAGGATTTCTGAAAACCATCAAATCTCTACCTGCCTATCTCATGCCATTTTTTTTTTTTTGGGGGGGGGGGATGGAGTCTTGCTGTCGCCCAGGCTGGAGTGCAGTGGCATGATCTTGGCTCACTGCAACCTCTGCCTCCTGGGTTCAAGCAATTCTCGTGTCTCAGCCTCCCGGGTAGCTGAGACTACAGGTATGCACCACCATGCCCAGCTAATTTTTGCGTTTTTAGTAGAGAAGGTTTCACCATGTTAGACAGGCTGGTCTCAAACTCCGGACCTCAAGTGATTCACCTGTGTCGACCTCCCAAACTGCTGGGACTACAGGTGTCAGCCACCATGCCCAGCCTATTTTTTTTTAAACATAAAAAACTCTCTAGGGCCAGGGGAAAAGAACTTAGCTGATTAAGCCGAGGATTCAGAAATAAGGCAACAATTGGAAAAGGAAACTTCTGGTATTTCCGATTCCACACAACAGGCCAAATAGTGAAGACTGCAGGATAACGTTATGAGCTTTGTATCAACCTCGGTGCACCTCAAAGGTAAACTCAGTTCACCAAAGCCAGAAGTAGCCAGCTGCCAAACTCACAGAGAAGACACAGAGCACAACACCCAGCGCCCACTGTCACTCACGTTATTAAACGCGACTTTGCCTTCTTGGGTGATTCTAAGATTTCATTAACATGATTACCAGGGGGAGAACAAAAGTCACTGCTTGTTAAGGTCGTAGTTGGTTTAAAGGGATCCACAGATTCGTCAAAGTTATCTGGGTCAAAGTGGTAGGAACCCTCAGAAGAAAGGGATGGGGAGTTCTGCAGAATAGAGTGGCTCCCAAAGGGGTTGAAGCTGGCGTTTTCCCACTGACTAGGATCTAGCTTGGAAGATGTTTGGGAGAGAGGCCCGTCACGTGCCACTGGGTCTGTAGGCTGTTCTAAACCTGCTGACTTACTGATGCCATCTTTTTGCATCTTGGGAATCAGTTTGCTACCCGGTTTCCTGCCAAGCTTCCTTGGAAGGGCTTTCCTGGCCTCTATGTTTCCCATATCTTCTGTGAAATCAAACTCAAGTTTGAGAGGTAAGCTCCTGGACTCCTCCCCCAGCTCAACCCCTGAGTCGTTTGTGTCACTACTGAGAGTGCCGGGAGTTTCTTTAAGGTCAGGGGGAGACTTCTGCAACATGGCACCTCCTAGCGAAGAAGGACTTGTGTTCTCATCCAGCTCTTCAGGACTGAAGTGGTAGGATGCTTTGGGGAGAGGTGTACCCTCCGCAGCAGCGTCGGTGTCTGAGAACTCTCCTCCAATTGCTTTCTTCCTCAGGGGGACAGGCTTGGGCTTTCTCAGCTTGCTTCTTCTGCTGGGCACAGGCTCTGGACAGGAGTTGCCAGCTTTTAGACTGGCTTCTGTGGAGGGCTCAAGGGTGACCCCCATGCTGCCTTCCGTCATCGCCTCGTCCTGGAGGGCGTCTGGCGGGCTGGAAGGCAGAGCCTTGCCTGAGACTGCAGTTACACAGCCATGAGCTGCTTTTGTTCCAAGGGCTGCCGAGATATCCGTGGAATCCCTCGTTTCTATTGAAAATGGCCTCACAATGGAAATTTTGCTAAAATCATGTTCAGGCTCCTCTTTGAAATTCTTGACTGAGTGAGAATCAATGGTCTGCTGTGGCACTTCATTTTCTGAAGGTTTAGAACAAGTCTTAGATGAACATTTTTCAACCACTTCTGCTACAAGCTCTTCATCAGCTTCTTGTGATTCTAAAATGAAACACAAAAACCACCTATTAAAGAATTATCTTTCTGTCATTGGTAAATATCTTTTCCTACCTGAATTCATATAAACAAATAGCAAGTTCTTCCCCCTTTGCTTTTATTAACCATCTCTAAAGTTCAGCAAGGATGGCAGCACAGCCTGAAAAAGAAGAGTAGCACAACACCCTAAAATGAATTTTTCCTATCCCAAGTTGTGTATGCGCATTACCCAAGTGATACGAATGGCAACTACACCAAAAGGGCTATTTAGAAAAAGGATAAATAGAGCAAGAGTCTGCTGCAATGTATATTAAGTGATGTTAACATTCTGTAGGGTAAAACTGGCCTGGAGGAATCTTTAGAAACCAACAGCTACAGCGCAGGGAGTCAGATTGGCGCTGAGATAGTTCCTAGGCACAGCCGGACAGCTTCAGGGTCAGAACTTTATGCAGTGAACAGATTTGAATCTTTGGATGTTAAAAACACAAGTATCTTGGGAGGCCAAGGCGGGCACATCATGAGGTCAAGAGATCGAGACCATCCTGGCTAACATGGTGAAACCCCATCTCTACTAAAAATACAAAAATTAGCTGGGCGTGGTGGCACATGCCTGTAGTCCCAACAACTCGGGAGGCTGAGGCAGGAGAATCACTTGAACCAGGGAGACAGAGGATGCAGTGAGCTGAGATTGCACCACTGCATTCCAGCCTAGACTCCGTCTCAAAAAAAAAAAAAAAAAGAAAAAAGAAAAAAAGAAAAAAACCCACAAGTATCCACAGAACAGAATTTAAAAAGACTGTTTCAAAAATAAATTTAAAAAATCTACTGTGACCAACTCAGAATCATCTCTCCGTAGCCCTAAAAACTAAAAGAACCAAATAAGAAAGCTAATTTGGAAAACCAGATATGGAAATGGCTTTAAAACAAATAGCCCTTATTTTACTAAGACACAAATTATAAAACAATAAAGTTATTTTTTCTTTAGAACCTCTGTCTCTAAGCCAGACCAGGAATTCTCTAAATCACTTGTGAAAAATAAAAACCCTTTTTAATT
Organism: Papio anubis; assembly: GCF_008728515.1. Taxonomy (NCBI): domain Eukaryota; kingdom Metazoa; phylum Chordata; class Mammalia; order Primates; family Cercopithecidae; genus Papio; species Papio anubis. The sequence goes on from NW_022164206.1 coordinate 64,730, forward strand.
GTGGTCTTACTAGGATAAGTGCTGCAAATATTAGGAAGGTGTGAATTAGGTGATTTCATTAAAGCACAAAGTGATTTCCTGACATAGATATCTGAAATAAGAGTAGCACAGAAAACTCAGTGAATTGCTTATAATATCTCAAGATTTTAAATGAAATTAAGAGATGACCCTCTAATCCTACTTCCTAATCCTAATCCAGGAGCAGAGTCAAGTACCACTGGAATATCATAGCAATAGTTTTTATTTTTGTTTTTCTTGAGACAGTGTCTCTGTTACCCAGGCTGGAGTACAGTGGCCTGATCTTGGCTCACTGCAGCCTTGACCTCCCCAGGCTCAAGTGATCCTCCCACCACAGTCTCCCAAGTAATTGGGACCACAGGCATGAGCCACCAAGCTTGTTAATTTTTATTTTAATTTATTTTTTATGTAGAGACAGGACAGCCAAGTTGCCCAGGCTGGTCTCACTGGGCTCAAGCAATCTGCCTGCCTTGGTCTCCCAAAGTGCCGGGGTCACAGGTACAAGCCACTGCACCAGCCTGTTCTTTTTTTTTTTTTTTTTAAGGGGTCTCTCACTCTGTTGCCCAGGCTGGAGTGCAGTGGTGTGATCATAGCTCACTGCAGCCTCAAACTCTGGGGCTCAAGCAATCCTCCCACCTCAGCTGCCTGAGTAGCTGGGATTTGGAATAGTTTTTTTAAAGCACTCACACACCTTTCTCATGAATCTTTTATGATTATTATTGGGTAGTGGTTTATAAATTATACTTCACAAATATACTTCAGATATTCTACAAATGTCCAATTAAAATTTTTCTTATAAATATATGTTTATTATTAATACGAAGTCTCAGTGCTTCATAACCAGAATTTGGTTTAACATATTTCAAAAGGATTTTTTTAAAAAGAGATAGTAAGTATGGCAAAATCTTGGTAACTGTTGCCCAGGGATAGGTATATGGGAGTTTTCATTGTATTATTTTCTCTGTCATACAGTTGTGAAACTTTTCATAATAGAAAGTTTAAAAACTCAACTGCAATACACACAAAATTTTAACAAGAACATTTTAAACTGTACTGACAATTTCACTTATGTGTACAGAGTCTATTATCTCTGTCCATGTATGCGAACTGTTATAAATGTGTTATTGTTTCTTTGTGCTGATGATGGGGAGACAGACAACTGAAAACAAGCCATCAACACCCTAGGGCTGCAAATATCCATGTGTTTCCGTGTACAACTGGCTCAGTCAAAAGACAGGCCCGTTGTCCAACACTGAGTCTTGATTATATCAAGGTTTAGATAGTTATCACTCCTTTTAAGTGTTGGTGCTTATTGTCAGCTTTTTAGATTCAACACAGGTGGTATAATAAAAATATGTATTTTGCCTTTGTCCTCAGTCCCTGGCACAGAGCTCCCTACCCCTGGAACCCCCTGACTGGTCAGTGTCTTTTGTGTGCTAATGAATGACTGGGTGCTGGGGGTCCCCTGACAGCTGCAGGAACGGGTTGGTCACCAGAAAGACCAAGCCAAATTAGAGGGTTGCAACTTTCAGCACCATCCCCACTCCTTCCAGGGAGGGGAGAAAGGCTGGAAAATGAGCTCAATCACCAAGGCCAATAATTTAATCAATCATACCTATGTGATGAAACCTCTATAAACACTCCCAAACGACAGGGACAGGGAGCTTCCAGGTTGGTGGACACGTTGACTTACTGGGAGGGTGGTGTGCCCAGAGGGCGTGGAAGCTCTGCACGCCTGCAGGTATGGGGATACCTTGCCCTATGTATCCCTTGCATTTGGCAGTTCCTGAGTTGTATCCTTCATAATAAGCCAGTAAATGTAAGTATTTTTCTGAGTTCTGTGAGTCGTTCTAGCAAATTACTGAAACTGAGGAGTTCTGAGAATCCCCAGATTTATAGCCAGTTGGTCAGAAGCACTGAGACTTGCAACTGGTATCTGAAGTGGCGGCAGTCTCGTGGGACTGAGACCTTATCTTGTGGGGTCTGCACCAGATAGTGTAAGAAACGAACTGAATTCTTGGAAACCCAGTTGGTGCTGGAGAATCTGAGAACACCCAGAACAGGAAATGTGCCTTTTAACAGTGACTATTTAAGAGACACAGCACTAAACTATCTGAGATTTTTAAAAATGATACTTCTAAATATCTCAGTTTTGTATTTTCTACCAAAAAGATTTAAACTTATGAGGAACCACTTTATGTACTATTTCTAAAATTTACATCTATAAAATTAATAAGTTGGACGAATTGTTAGATATTGTTAATAACTCAAATCTGAAACACAAATTCCCCTCTGCTCCTCTTTCAGACTTTTGGAATAGTTTAATTAAGGCATGCTCTCAGGCACTAAGCTGAATTATTAAAAAACTTATCTGCAACTACTGACCTGCATAAATCAAGGTTCTTTCAATCATGTAACCCAAACACTACTGAAATAAATTTGATTCTTTTTTTTTTTTTTTTTTTAACACGGTCTCACTATGTTGCCTAGGCTGATCCTGAACTCCTGGGCTCAAGCCATCCTCCCGCCTCAGCCTCCTGAGTAGCTGGGATTACAGGTGCATGCCACCACATCTGGCTTAGTTATTAATTAGACTCTGATTTAGTTATTTTGTATGTTTCAATCTCACAAATCTCATTTTTTTAAAACTAATGTTTTTAATCTTTACAACTATAATATATGTCACCTTAAAGTCTATTATATATTAGAGTCCACATTTTTTTTTTTTTTTTGAGGAAAAGGTTCCACTGCCTTAAGATTTTGAAAACTATGGTTAAAGTGGGGATAAATAACCCTTCTAGGAACTTAATACACATATCCTTTTAAGGAGAACTTCAGCATCTCTCAGTTGTACTACAGATGACCTCACTGTAAGTAACAGATCCTGAAAATCCTATACAAGAGGTTGTATTTTAACGTCTTTATCCTGGTGCGCCCAGCAGGAGTGGATGGCGTGGCATGGTGGGAGAGCCACCCTTTCCATATGCTGACAAGCAAGAAATGGTCCTGAGCCACTGTTTCTCCATCTAGAAAACTATGTTACACTACATTTTACTACAAATCAAACTGATATACTGGAAGAACTTGTTACCTAACTAAATCATGATGGATTTGGTAAAAAGAAAAATTCTACTTCTAAAATATTGGTATTATACATGCATTTTCTTGTGTACAATTTATAAAGTGATATTTACCCATAAACTAATTAGCCTATATTAAATGTTAGGACAAGAACTACCTCCTTTCATTTGCTTTGGATTTGTTTTCCAATGGATTTTTTTATTTGGTTATTTCAGTACTTTGGTCTATAAAGAGGTGATTCTGGGCCAGATATGGGAGGTTTTCCATTTATTTTTGAAACAGTCTGATTACTTAAACCCTGTTCTGTGGAATAGGGAATACAGTTATGTGTTGGTTAACAACAGATTCTGAGAAATCTGTCATTAGGTGATTTCGTCATTGTGCAGGTCACTGTGTGATCATTATAGAGTGTACTTGACACAAACCTAGACAGTATATCTACTACATACCTATTGTATAGTCTATTGCTCTTAGGCTACAAACCTGAACAGCATGTTACCATACTGAAATACTGTAGGCAATGGTAACGCAATGCTAAGTATTTGTGTATCTAAACACAGAAAAGGTACAGTAAAAATATGGTATTATAATCTTACATGATCACATCATATATGCAGTCAGTCACTGATCAAAACATCATTACGTGGTGAATGACTGTATTTGTATTTTTAACTTCCAACCATTCAAATCTGCTCACTGCATAAAATTCTAATCCTGAAACTGTCAGGCTGTGCCTGGGAACTCAGTACCCATCTGCATGCCTCACATTTAAGCTGTTGATGTCCAATGGCTCCTCTGGACCTACAAAATGTTAACACCACATCAGATATACTGCAGTAGACCCTTGCTCTACTTAGTCTTTTCCTAAATAAGTTCTATTTGCATTATCCAAGTGATACAAATAATCAACAGATTCTCTCTCAAGAATCTGAATTAAGACAGTAAGTGGATCTGTAGGAGGCTGAGGTCAGGATAAAATAGAGACAGAAGACCATCCTATACCAGTTGGCAAGTGATAGAGAACAGAGGTACCTGAGGACTTTCCAATGCCCACAAAGGCCTACCTACACTGCCCCAGCTTAATTTCCATGAAACTCCCCTTTCTCAATGATGTATACGTATTTAAGCTAGTCTGAGTGGATTTCTGCCCTTTGAGACCAAATGTATCCAAACTAAAGTGCACAGAAAACTCAAGTCCCAAGATTCTGAGATCAACTGATGTCACCTAATAAGAGACAAATACATAAACCCTTCTGATATGAAAGGATGCGCATTACAATCACGTCCTATGCAATGTCTTCAAGGAGCTCAGAGATAAAGAGCAAACCTGTATGTAAGTACAGGATGAGAGACCTACCTGAACAATCAGCCAACATTTTCTAACACGCAATTGCAGTTAACTGCAAACTCAATACAACCATGGTGGCATACCTGAGCACAAAGCAAATGCAATCTCAGATCCCATTAACAGATAAACAGAAACATCAATGACAACAGTACTGAGTAAAATGCACTGAGGGTTTGGATGGACCAGGCAATGGGCTACTAAGAGCTCACTGATATTATCCTATTGAACCAAGACATCAGTCTTTACCAGTAGGCAAACCCAAATCTGTCCAAACTCTAAGGCCTGGGTACTAAACCACAGATTAAATTCATCTCTTGATTGCCAGAAAAGTTTCTTGTAGTCTCCTCGATTGCACAACATCTGGGATTGTGAATTCAGTTAGATTCTGAATTCAGTTCTAAGCTCCTCATCTTAAAAAAATTGTGAACAAAAATGAATGTCCTTAGAGGAATGTGGATCAAGGTGGTGTATCTGTAAACAATCAGTCTAAGATATTTAGCCTAGAAAACTAAGAAACACTATAGAGTCTGCAAATATTTTAAGGGCACTTGAGGTAAAGGGATTAGAATTATTGTAGCTTCAGAGGATAAAATTAGGATCATGTGGACAACTATTAAGAGGAAAGTGGATTTCAACTCAGTATAAAACAAACAAACATGCATTGAGTGCAAAGAGAAGCCAGCTCCCTATCCATCAGGAATGGTTCACCCCTCCATTTCACTCACATATTCACTCAGTCATTCAACAAATACCCAAGCATTTTTATGTACTGGGCTCTGCCCTTGGCACTGGGGATGTAACAGCAAGCAAAAAAGAGGAGGCTCTGTTCTCCTGCAGTTTAGAGACTAGCAGGATAGAGAGATATTGATTAAATAATTACTGAAAGAATGAAAGGGAGAAATGAGGCTGGGAAAATAGAAAGGCATCATGCTTACAGAGCCTTGCAGGCCTTGTCAAGAATCTGGTTCTATTCTAAGAGCAACAGGAAGCCATAAGGAGTTTTTAAGCAGCAAAGAATATACTCAGGTTTATATTTTGAACAGACCCCAGTTGCAATGTGGAAAAGGATTAAAGAGGGTAAAAATGGAACATGTAAAACTGCTAGTATGTTATTCTAGGGGCTTTGACAAGGGTGATGCTAATGAATAGGAAGTATCGGGGGGAACCCACCCCCAATATTTCAACGTAGGTTCTTTCTATTTTCCCTAAGTGTCAGCCAATCTGAGAAATAAAGAGAAAGAGTACAAAGAGAGGAATTTTACAGCTGGGACGCCGGGGGTGATATCACATATCAGTAGGTCCATGATGTCCCCCGAGTCGCAAAACCAGCAAGTTTTTATTAAGGATTTCAAAAGGGGAGGGGGTGTATGAACAAGGAGTAGGTCACAAAGATCACGTGCTTCTGAGGCCAATAAAGATCACAAGGAAAAGGGCAAAGCAAAGATCACAAGGCAAAGGGCAAAATTAAAATTACTGATGAGGGTCTATGTTCAGCTATGCATGTATTGTCTTGATAAACATCTTAACAGAAAACAGGGTTCAAGAGCAGAGAACCAGAATTTACCAGGCTGGAATTTCCCAATCCTAGTAAGCCTGAGGGTACTGCAGAAGACCAGGGTGTATTTCAGTCCTTATCTCAACTGCATAAGACAGTCACTCCCAGAGCAGCCATTTATAGACCTCCCCCAAGGAATGCATTCCTTCCCCAGGGTATTATTAATATTCCTTGATGGGAAAAGAATTCCGCGATATCTCTCCTACTTGCATGTCCGTTTATAGGCTCTCTCCAAGAAGAAAAATGGCTCTATTCTGCCCAACCCTGCAGGCAGTCAGACCTTACGGTTGTCTTCCCTTGTTCCCTGAAAATCGCTGTTACTCTGTTCTTTTTCAAGGGGCAGGGATTTCATATTTTTTAAACACACATGCTCCACAATCAATTTGTACAATAGTGGTCCTGAGGTGACATACATCCTCAGCTTACGAAGATAACAGGATTAAGAGATTAAAGTTAAGACAGGTGTAAGAAATTATGAGTATTATTTGGGAACTGATAAATGTCCATAAAATCTTCACAATTTATGCTCAGAGATTGCAGTAAAAACAGGCATAAGAAATTATAAAAGTATTAATTTTGGGAACTAATAAATGTCCATGAAATCTTCACAATTTATGTTCTTCTGCCACGGCTCCAGCTGGTCCCTCCGTTCAGGGTCCCTGACTTCCCGCAACAGGAAGAGAAGTTATACTCTAGAGAGGAAATAAGGAGGTGAGACTGATAAGGCTGGGTGATAAGCTGGATACAGGACTGAAGTAGGAAGAGGTAGCAAAGATGATTTGTAAGTTTGAGCCTTTGAAACTAGAAGACTAGTGCCATTCAGTGAGATTCAGGAAATACTAGTGAATGCTTAGGGACTGTTGGAGTAGGGCCATGGGTTTGGCCTTGGACATGTTGAGATCTGTTTCAGGTTTTGTTTTTTTTTTTTCATCATTCCATATTTCATTTACAAAATATTTAAACATAGCTTAAATACATTGTTATACTTTATTTATTTTAGAGACAGGATCTCACTCTGTCACCCAGGCTTGAAGACAGTAGCGTGATCCTGGCTCACTGCAATCTCGACCTCCTGGGTTCAACCGTTCCTCCCTCCTCAGCCTCCCAAGTAGCTGGGACTACAGGCACACCACTACATCCGGCTAGTTTTTAATTTTTACGTACAGATCAGGGGGTCGTACTACATTGCCTAGGCTGGTCTCAAACTCCTGGGCCCATATCATCCTCCTACCTCAGTCTCCCAGAGGGATAGTATTACAGGTGTGAGCCACCATACCTGGCCTGTTCGGGGATTTTGAAGCAGAGATGTTGAATAGGTAGAAGTATGTTCAGAGAAGAAATCTGGGCTGGGAACAATATTTGACATCACCAGAGCCATGGATATAGATGTGATCATCGTAATTCACACTGAATACAACATAATAATAAGTGATATCCATTCTACACTTTCATCTTTGAGCTTTAACATATTTTAAATCCTAATTTTAAGTTTTAAATACTTATTTATTTTTTGGAGACATGGTCTTGCTCTGTCACCCAGGCTAGAGTGCAATGGAGCACTCATAGGTCACTGCAGCCTCAACCTCCTAGGCTCAGACAATCCTCCTGCCTTACCCTCCTGAGAAACTGAGACAACAGGCATATGGCCAGCGTGCCCAGCTAATGAAAAAAAGAAATTTGTAGAAATGGGGTCTTATTATGTTGTCCATACTGGTCTCAAACTCCTGGCCTCAACTGATCTTTCTGCCTTGGCTTCCCAAAATGCTAAGACTACAGGTGTGAGCCACTGCACCCAGCCAGAAGTTTATTTTAAAAAAAGTTTACCTAAAAAATATGAATCTAAGATAAGATAAAACCTGAATTTTAAACAGATTTTTAAATTAAAAGAGTAATATTATTGATAATTACATCATAGGTATAATGACATGATCATAGGTGGTATCATGATATCTGGAATTTGCTTTTAAAAATACCTAAGTAACAAAATGAAAAAACAAAAAAAGGAGGATGGTGGAAGCAAGTATGGCAAAATCTTGATAGTCCTTTATCTGGGCAATGGGAATACAAGTTCTACTTTTGTATGTAGTGTTGGAAGCTGATCCTAGTTTTTTAAAGATTTTTTACAGTTACACAATTTCTCTCTCACTCTTTTTATCATGGACTCCTAAACATTTACTACCATTCTCCTTCATAGGATCCCAGGGCTGGAATATACAGGGCTATGTGTTCTATCCCTGTAGCTTCCAGAAAACCTAAGGGTTAAAGGGAAGGGAAGTAAAGCACTACCAACACTCAGCTATCAGGAGCTGAGAAGCCCTTTTCCCCTCCTTCTGTAAGTCCCACACTCATCCACCTCTTGGGGTTCTTTTTTTTTTTTCTGTCACCCAGACTCCTTCACCATCAATCCCAGAGCCCCCAAAGAAAGGAGTCTATGAGAATTACCTTTTGCCAAACTCTCTCCTAGCTTATTATTTCTGCCCTAATCTCCGTAACACAAGGACAGGGCCTTTCCCGCTTTCTTCCACATGTACCCACTCCTTTTAGAGTCTTCCTCCTCTCTCCAGCATCTCCACCAGCTGCTTTTACCAAACTGAGTCCCTGAGATTCTCAAAACGCGGTGTGCACCAATCAGTGACAGGGGCAAAGCCACCTGAGAGCCAGGGAAGGAGGAGGAAAGAAAAAGGAGCACACCTCAGCACAAGACAAAAGCTCTAAGTCTGACCCTGCCCCAGCAACTGTCCCTGGACACCAAACGCTCTGCAGTTTAAGAAGGGTCAACAGCCGTGTCATCTCCTCACCCTACACCTAGGAAGGGTAGTACTGTGTGAGATGGCTTCACCCCCACATGCTCCTCACTGGTATTTGTGTTCCTACATCAGTCAAGCAGCTGGGAATCAAGAGATTTATGCAAAGTTAGCATCAGTGACAGGGAGCCTTATCTGCTACATTGTAAAACGCATGGCCCTGTCATGGTGGAATGGAGAAGGAAAACAAACACCATCCCACTCAGTCCCCAGGCTGAGCAGAGGGCTGAAGGAACTCCCCTGAAAAGACACCCTCGCTGAGTCATTTCTTGGCCAGCTCAGGGCAGGTGCCAGGTAAATAAACTTGATCAGCCCTACACCAAGTCACTGCAGACCCCATATCTCCGTCTGGCACCTTCAGTCACCAAGAGAAGGTCCAAACAGGCAGAGGCAGTGGGTGGGAGAGGAATGCTCATTTACTTAAACCAGTTTGGGGAGCCCTGAGAATGAAAAAAAAAAAAAAGAGAAAAACAAACTAACCACATAACTTGAAAAGGTATGTTTGGGTAAGATTCTATTTGCATTTACACTATCAGCAAGTGTCTCAGTACCAGCTGACCCCACATACCTCGTGCTGCCCTAAAACACTAGGCAGGGCCCAGCAGCTCAAGCCTGTAATCCCAACACTTTGAGAGACCAAGGTAGTGGGGATTGCTTGAGCCCAGGAGTTCAAGCTCAACCTGGGCAACATGGTGAAACCTCATCTCTACAAAAAATAAAAGTAAACTAGCCAAGCATGGTGGCACATGACTGTAGTCCCAGCTATTCAGGAGGCTGAGGTAAGAGGACCACTTGAGTCTAGAAGTTGGAGGCTGCAGTGATCTATGATCACACCACTGCACTCCACCCTGGACAACACAGCAAGTCCCTGGGAAATGAAAAGAAAAAGGAAAGGAAAGAACCTAAACTTCAAGTATTCCACCACGAGTAACTTTTAGTAATAAGTTACATATCCAGATCCTCAGTAGGCTCCAGGTCCGAATCTCCCATAACAAAGAGTTTGGGCCACAGCAGTCAGGCCTTGCTTTTCATCTGAAAGCACTGTTATGCAACTAACCTACCTTTATGGGCCTTTCCATTTTTATAGAAATCCCGTGTTCCCTAAACACTTTCTTCCAGGGCACTGTTAGGCTCTCTCTCTAGAATGAGTTTGATGAGTTTGATTCTGACAAGCACAGCATTGCCTGGAGGCTTGGTGAATACAGACAGAGATTAGATCAGTAGATGAATTAAAAGCAAACACAGAGGAAATCCACAAATAGACCAAAATTTCCACTTCTGGCCCATTTGTTACTGTTAATGAAACTCTTCCTTTCAATAGTCAGCTTTCCCTAAATCTAAAAGGTTGTGTGAATCGCCCACGGGTGATCTTAAACAGTAGATGCTTTTTATGCTTATTCAGGGTAAAGACTATTCTCAGTAAAAAGAGTTCTTCCCTCTCTCTATATTTTTTTTAAAAGAAAAGGCACGGAATGCAAAATTTTAAGGATTAAGGGAAACAGCTTAACATTATAGTTTGCACTCTGGTATGCTGAATATATACTGGGTTAAAATTCAAATCTACGAAAAAACTTGAAAGTCTTAGAAGAGGGGAAATGTTATCACAAAATATTTTTGAAACTTCAGAGAAATGTATTCAACTAACATACTGAGAATCAACTGGTTAGCTGCTTTTACATGTAGAATCTCATTTAAGAAGAGATAAGACAGCAACCACTTGGAAAACAATGTACATTAACACTTCAGATTTGGCATTATTCTCAGCTATGCTTGACTTTTCCCTCCCAGATTTTAACTGTATGGCAAAATATTGTCTAAGAGCTCCTTTTAGATCTGTCCACCACTTCCTTTCCTTTCGACAGATAGTCCTTTTTATGGGTTTCTAAACATCTGATATGATAATTGAGAAAGCTGCCAGAATTTGGACAAGTCTCCTGTATTCTCACATACACACGCTGGCTCTCTTTCTGACCTCAAAACACATAAACAGTATCTCATATCCAAGTGGCTTCAGGATGGGGGCTGGCCACCAGAAAGACCAAATGCACAATTAGAAGACAGGAATTTTCAGCACTCTCCACCCCCATCTCTGAAGAAGGAAGGGGGCTGGAGACCAAGTTATAAAAACTCTTGGAAGTATGAGCTTCAGAGAGCTTCTGGGCTGGCAAACACAGATGTGCACGGAGAGTGGCGTTCCCAGACAGGGCATGGAAGCTCCGCGCGCTCCTCCTTATACCCAGCTCTTCCATGTGGCTATTCCTGAGTTGTATAACAAACCAGTAAACTTTAGCATTTTCCTGAATTCTCAGTTATCCTAATGAATTATCAAACTTGGGCGAGGGTATGAAAACCCCAAAACTTGTAGAAAAGTCAGACAGAAGTGCAGGTGACTGGGATATGGGACTTGCAACTGGCATCTGAAGTGAGAACTGTTTTGTGAGATTGAGCCCTTAAGCCTTTGGAGTCTGAGGCTAACTCGAGGAAGTAAGTATCAGAATAGAACTGACTTTTTGAAAACCCGGTTGGGGCTGGAGAATCAGAGAACTGGTATAGAAAAGAACTACATATTCCACAGGCTACAGGTTAGCCACTGATACATAAACACAGTCTATTGAGCAGCAAGAATACAGGCCTAGAATCCTTCTTAGTAAGCACAAAAATATCTTCTTACCCAAAACCAAGTCCCCTTCTACCCATTTCTCCTCTGCCTCCACTTCATCACAGGACTCCCATTCTCAACCTAGCCAGCCCCATCCTTCTTCCTCCTCCCAAGATAGAGGGATGGACTTTATATTCTCTCTCTCTGTCTCTCTCTCTCTCTCACTCTCTCTCTCTCTCTCTCTCTCTCTCTCTCTCTCACACACACACACAGGCAGACCATGACTCAATCATGCTAGAGGCCCCCCCCCCACAATTAATTCTAGAGCTATCTTCATTCATTTAATTTCTCTTCATTCACAGGATGAACCTGAGAAAACCCAAGTGGACCATAAACCAAGGAAGAAGGGCTCCAGGGTTCCTGCTGATGGCATGATAGAGTGAAGGATATTGCTCTGTGCTGTCACACCACTGGGAGTAGGATGGAGCCAGGATGGAAGCAGACGGCCTGTCTCTAGAACAAACCCCTGGGGCCATGCTTCTGAGCACTCAGAAGTCAGACAGGGAACCCACATGACCACACTGGGACCAGGTATCTCAAATAGATGGAATTATCCCCTAGCTCCTCTATTCTGTCCTCATTAGTGGAGGTGACCTCACAGCTTCACACAACTGCCCAGGTTGCAATATGTCTCATATTAAGCAAGCCTCTGACAACAAGAGAATAGAAACCCTGGTTACCAAGGCAGTGGCCTAGATTTCTGAATTCAAGCCCCAAGTGTGCATCTCTGCCACTGAGGGCCACATAGAAGACACAAAAAGGATGCCACAAATTTGGAAGGCTCACCACTAATGGTGAAATTTTACAAACATATAAAAGCAACTGACTGTAAGCCGTAGTGTTAAGAAATTCTAATAAACATCCATACCAGATGTTCAATGTCGGCACTCTGTAATTCATTTAAACTGGTAGTTTTGCTAGGACCTGAAGCCCTAAAATTGAACCACAGAGTATCTTCTCAGATCACCATCCAACCAACCAACCAACCAACCAACCAACCAAGCACAGGTCCTTACCACCAGCAGCACACCCTGTGCTGGGCACAGGCACAATGGAGTCCCAAAATAAGTGCAAGGGGCCTATTCGGCATCCAGTTAAGGAGGCAAAAGCCACACTCAAAGCCCCTTGAGACCAGCTGAGTACTGAGTCAGGAGGAAAGCCCTACCACCGCCTCATAGGCCTGCCACTTCAAGGCCCACAACACATTTGCGCAGAAAACCCTGCAGCTGGACTTCTGCTTTTAAAGGAGTCATTTCCTGTGTCACCAGAATCCCTTTCTCAATGAATTACTTCCTTTTTAAATTTGTTTTCATATTCAGCAAAAGAAGAAACCTCTAGAAAAAATTATGCTTTATTTTTGAAGGCCAGCTGACTTGTATTTTTAAAGGATCTTTATTATTGACTTAGAAGTAAGCTGCGAAGAGGTGGGAATGTGAATAATTCATCTAAGGTATGGGCTATGAGAGAGGTTAGGAAGCCAAAGAATAGATCATGCTCAGTGAGTCATCAGAGAAGAAAGGAAACAGCTGCTCTCAATGCTAGCCAAAAACAAATGGGTCAGAGCCCAAAGATGACTTCCTAATGGGGCACTGATGCCCTTTGAGCCTGATACTATAGGATCTATGTTCTGCTATCCCTCAAGAAATAGGGAAATAGGTCCAAAAATCACTTTAATTGTCCTTTCAACTCAATCTTAGTTCATATTCCTTTGGTAACAAGGGCAATAATCTCTCCCCTCAAGTGCAACTCACAGAGGAGGAGTAAATCACAAATGTTAAAAAACTTCATAAACCGTAGACAGTTGGGACGCCAAGTCAGGGAGATCACTTGGGCCCAGGAGTTTGAGATCAGCCTGGACAACATAGGGAGACCCTGATTCTACAAAAAAATTAAAAATTAGCTGAGTGCAGGGGTGTTTGCCTGCAGTCCTAGCTACTCAGGAGGCTGAGGCAGGAGGGTTGCTTAAGCCTAGGAGGTTGAGGCTGCAGTGAGCTGTGATAGTGCCACTGCACTCCAGGCTGGGCAAAAGAGTGAGATCACATCTGAAAAATAAAAAATTGCAACAGGTCGGGTTCAGTGGCTCACGCCTGTAATCCCAGCACTTTGGGAGGCTGAGGTGGGTGGATCACCTGAGGTCAGGAGTTCGAGACCAGGCTGGCCAACACGGCAAAACCCCCATCTCTACTAAAAATACAAAAACTTAGCCAGGCATGGTGGTGGGTGCCTGTAATCCCAGCTACTTGGGAGGCTGAGGCAGGATAATTGCTTGAACCCAGGAGGCGGAGGTTGCAATGAGCCAAGATGGTGCCACTGAACTTAGCCTGGGTGACAAGAGTGAAACTCCATCTCAAAAAAAAAAAATTGCAACAGTGGTTAACACTGGGCTACTCTTGACGTTGAGTGTGAAAAATGCAAAGGAATTTAATGTAAAATTTGTTCTAGAACAATTGTTTTCCTGTAATTAAAAATTTAGAACAAATAAAATACTTCATACTTATACAGCCTTCAAAGCACTTTCATAAACATTACCTAACCTGATCCTCAAATTAACCCTGTGTAAAAGGCACAATAGGGCTTATTAATTCCATTAAAAAATAAGAAAAGATACCATGAGTATCTAACAAATTAGACAATTTCGATAAAATAGATCAATTCCAAGAAAGACACAAACTACTGAAACCAACTCAAGAGGAAACAGAAAATCTGAATGAATCTAAAACAGGCAAAGAGGCCGGGTGCAGTGGCTCAAGCCTGTAATCCCAGCACTTTGGGAGGCCGAGACGGGCGGATCACGAGGTCAGGA
>NW_022164207.1:0-2269 GCF_008728515.1 Papio anubis
GAGAGGACAAAGACGACTAACGAGGTTCCTAGGTCCGCATATGAGGAGGGGCCGAGGAAGGTCACGACGCGCGCCGCCTGCCGGTAGCGGCTTTTCTGTCTAAGGCTTGGGAGTGGGAGGGCAATAGGCGGGACCCGGGCGTGTTGGGGGTGTTTCGTAGGTGCGGCCAGGTAAGTTTCGGTTTCCTCGATCGGATGCCATGTTGCGCCTGCACAGACGATCTGTAATTTTCTCAGGCGTGGGCTGTATTTTCCCGTGCGCGGGTAAGTTGGTGATGAAGAACCCGGAAATGCGCCATCTTAGTCGTCTTTGTCCTCTCCCCTCCCCCCGTCCAGACAGTCCAACCTTTTATTGATTATAGTGATTGGGGGCGTCGTTGTCTGTCTGGCTGCTTCCTGCTGTTAAGGGGCATAGTTAGGGTCTGTGGTTGGTATCTGGACGTAGGGATGTAGGAGCATCTGGTTGAAGGCGATGCAGGTAATTTCTTGGACCTTGGCTCGGAGAAATTTTATGAAAATGGGGCAAAACATAAGGCAAGGCAGAGGATTAGTATGGGAATTAGGAATGGAAGCATCTGCTGTACTACAGGCAGCAGCCATACCGGTGGTCTGGGGGTTAAAGGGGATCTAATGCCCACCTATTTTGTGCTGCTACCTGGGCTACTGAGGTGATTTGACGTTGTAAAGAGGCCAGGCTTTCAGCTGAAGCCTCTATGGCTGCCTGGACCTGAGTGGAGAGGGTCTGTGTGGGTTGAATCGAGTGGGTGAGGGCCCCTGTTCCAAGTCCTGAGGCTACTAGGGATGATGTTAAGAAAACCCTGATAACTAAGGGAAGAAAAACGGCCCACTTTTGGATGTTATTGCTGGGGCTGAGCTGGGAAGCTAGTTCGGACAATTTTTCTTCGCTATATAGGGTTAAGCTAGGCACTAAAGATACTGGAACGCAAAGGGATTGGGTGATGGGGGTATGGTTAAGAGTTTTAGATAGAGTTTGGTTACGCTAAAAATAGCCTCCAATGGGGGCCGTCTGTGTCTTGCTGGGAACTTGAGTGCAATTACACCATGAAGAGTTTGGAGCAGAGTAGCATAAAGGAATCTCTGTCTCACTCTGTCTCTCTTCATCTGTCTCTCCCTAATCTCTGTCTCTCTCCACCTCTGTCTCTCTCCATCTCTGTCTCTCTCCATCTCTGTCTTTCTCCATCTCTATCTCTTCATCTCTGTCTCTGTCTGTCTCTGCCTCTCTCTGTCTCTGTCTGTATCTCTCTGTCTCCATCTCCATCTCCGTCTCCATCTCCTTACCTCCTGCTCACCAAGGCTGCTCCTCTCACCAACTCCCTTACCTCCTGGCTTCTCCCTATCTCTGACTCAACAGGGACTGAGTGCAGCAGGGGCCCCTGGGGAGGTCTGGGCTTTCTACTGCCTTCTGGTTACAGCCTCTCCTTTTCCATTGACTATTCTGTTTCCTTTTTCACGGGAAGTTCGAGGTAAAGGCTCCGACATTTTCTCGGGGACACGCTGACTGCAGATTCATCAGAACTTCCAACAGCTTCTCCTTCCCCATATCTGTCCTTCATCCTGGCCTAATGAGTCCACATTTTATTTAGGGAGAGGGCAGAGTGACAACCCTGGGTGGGGGGCACAATCTGCAGTGCCTTGCATGACTGAGTGTATCTGGTTGTCTGTAAACCAGGTTTCAGTTATAGAGAATCTCCATACAAAGTTAGGATTAGTAGGAGTAACTAGGGGAATTAGAGTGAACCATAATAATGATAACAAAGGTGTAGAGGGTAAGTTCAACATTGCTGAAATCACAAAGGGCACTTTGCCAAGCTAGGTCTTCTATGAGAGTGAAAAGTCAGGAAACCTACTGGTTGGGGGATAGGTCGGGAAGGAGTGTGTCTAGAGGGTCTATGAGGGGAAATTCAGTTAAGTTGAGATGGAGAATAGTGAGAAAGCGGGAGAATGTGAGGAGAGTGTTGATCCTTGAGTAGAACCTGGTCACCTGGAGAAAGGGAAGGGGAATAGATGTTTTGAGTTAGGTTAAGATGTCTCATCCCAAGAGGGGGGTAGGACAAGAGGGCATGATGAGGAAAGAGTGGGCAAAGCATGCATAGTCCAGGCAGTAATTTAACACTGGGGTCGGCCGGGCGCGGTGGCTCAAGCCTGTAATCCCAGCACTTTGGGAGGCCGAGACGGGCGGATCACGAGGTCAGGAGATCGAGACCATCCTGGTTAACACAGTGAAACCCCGTCTCTACTAAAAAATACAA
>NW_022164208.1:0-2268 GCF_008728515.1 Papio anubis
TGGTCATTAGTATCAGTCCACCACCCATTCTGGATTTGTTTCAGGGGAAGTTTGTCAATCCACTGGAGATCTTGTTCTGAATATTCAGGGAAATATGGCAAGTCCCGGGGGCCCGGGTCAGGGAGCTGGAGTGTAAGGAGTTGGCTGGGAGCCTTTGCCACATTCCTTGCAGTTTGGTCTGCCAGAAAGTTGCCTTGAGCAGTTGGAGTAGTTGGTTTCTGATGCCTTGGGCAATGCACAATGGCTAACTTTTCTGGCCTCCATAGGGCTGTTAGCAGGGCTAGGATCTCTTGCTTGTTTTTTATCTCTTTTCTTTCAGCCGTCAGTAACCTTCGCTCCTTGTAAATGGCCCCATGTATATGTGCCGTTGCAAAAGCATATCGGCTGTCTGTATATACTGTCAGCTTCTTCCTCGCCCTTAAGGTAAGAGCTTGGGTGAGAGCTATCAGTTCGGCCTTCTGGGCCGATGTCCCTGGGGGCAGGGGTTCCGCCTAGATTACCTCAGTCTCTGAAGTCACTGCCGCTCCAGCGTACCTCTGGCCTTGATGCATGAAGCTGCTCCTATCAGTGAACCAAACGAGGTCGGCGTCAGGAAGTGGGCGGTCCTGCAGGTCTTCTCGAACTCCGTGCACCTGAGCTAGTATCTCGGTGCAGTCATGGAGTGGGGCGTCCAGGTCCGGGTTGGGCAGCAGCGAGGCAGGGTTTAAGGTCGTTGGGGGCAGGAAAGTTATCCTGAGAGGATTTAGTAGTAGTCCTTGGTAGTGGGTGAGCCGGGCATTACTCATCCATCGATTAGGTGGCTGTTTGAGTACACCTTCGATGGCATGTGGAGTAACGACCCGCAATTCTTGTCCTATGACAAGTTTATCAGCATCTTGCACCATCAGAGCCGTGGCCGCAATCATTCGGAGACAAGGGGGCCACCTGGCAGCCACTGGGTCTAACTTCTTTGACAGGTAGGCAACTGGCCTCCGCCAGGGGCCTAAGTTCTGAGTTATTACCGCCTTGGCGACACCTGTATTCTCGTCCACATATAGGTGGAAGGGCTTGGTAACCTCAGGTAGCCTTAGTGCAGGCGCAGAGAGTAAGGCGGTTTTAATCTGTTGGAAAGCCGACTCGGCTTCGTCTGTCCAATTAAATGGCTGCTGCCCCCGGGTTGCCTGATACAAGGGTTTAGCCAGTTCTGCGAACCCAGGTATCCATAGTCTGCAAAATCCTGCCGACCTTAGGAATTCCTTCACTTGTCGGGTGGATTGTGGCCTGGGGATCTGCAGAACAGTTTGTTTCCGGGCGTCTGTTAACCAGTGCTGCCCTTCTTTAAGCAGGTACCTTAGATATGTTACCTCTGGCTTACAGATTTGAGCTTTCTTTGCCGAGGCTCGGTAGCCTAGATTCCCTAGAGCTTGTAAGAGACCTTTGGTCCCTTGGATGCAAGCTTCTTGGGTCTCAGCAGCAATTAGGAGGTCATCAACATACTGTTGTAAAGTTATTTCAGGGTGTTTGCGTCAGTACTCACCTAGGTCTTCATGGAGGGCCTCATCGAACAGGGTAGGAGAGTTTTTAAATCCTTGCGGCAGCCTGGTCCATGTCAATTGGCCACTTTTGCCCTTATCAGGGTCATTCCACTCGAAGGCGAAGAGCTTTTGGCTCTGAGGGGCTAAAGGCAAACTGAAGAAAGCATCTTTCAAATCTAAAACAGTGTACCATTGAAGTTTAGGGTTTAAGGTACTCAGGAGGGTATACAGGTTAGGCACAGTTGGATGTATGTCCACAACTTTCTTATTGATTTCTCTTAAGTCTTGTACAGGTCTGTATTCTCCACTATTAGGTTTTCGTACCGGCAACAATGGAGTATTCCAGGGCGAGTGACATGGGCGAAGGACCTCTTGGTCAAGGAGCCGGTGGATATGCGGGGCAATTCTTTTCTTGGCCTCTAGGGGCATCGGGTATTGGCGTATCCACACGGGGTCTGTCCTAGGCTTAAGTTCAACAAACAAGGCAGGAGGGTGTTTTGCTAGTCTTAAGCCCCCCGTTTCCGCCCAAGCTTCTGGATATTGCTGGAGCCAGGTTGCTATGTCCTGGTCAGGGGCCGCTCGCTCCTGGTGGAGCCGGTACTTATCTTCTAGGGTTATAGTCAGGACGGACACGGGCCGATTGTGGGAGTTGGTCACGACCGGCCCCTCAGGGAGGAAATGGATCTGTGCTCCCATTTTAGTTAGCCGGTCTCTCCCTAATAGGGGACAGGGGCTCTCAGGGATGACCAGGAAA
>NW_022164209.1:0-2268 GCF_008728515.1 Papio anubis
CATTTGGTTTTCTGTTTCTTCCTTAGTTTGGTAAGGATAATGGCCTCAGGCCGGGCGCGGTGGCTCAAGCCTGTAATCCCAGCACTTTGGGAGGCCGAGACGGGTGGATCACGAGGTCAGGAGATCGAGACCATCCTGGCTAACACAGTGAAACCCCGTCTTTACTAAAAAATACAAAAAATAGCCGGGCAAAGTGGCGGGCGCCTGTGGTCCCAGCTACTTGGGAGGCTGAGGCAGGAGATTGGCGCAAACCCGGGAGGTGGAGCTTGCAGTGAGCTGAGATCCGGCCACTGCACTCCAGCCTGGGCGACAGCGTGAGACTCCGTCTCAAAAAAAAAAAAAAAAAAAAAAAAAAAGGAAGGAGCTTTCTTCGGCCAGGAACTTTGGCAGACTTGCACCTCAAAAGCTGAGCTCCCCAAGTGAGCAATTCTTGTCCCTTTTAAGAGCTTACAACTCTAAGGGGGTCCACGTGAGAGGGTTGTGATCAATTGAGCAAGCAGTGGGTATGTGACTGGGGGTTGCATGCACCAATAATCAGAATGGAACAGAACAGGACAGGGATTTTCACAGTGTTTTTCCATACAATGTCTGGAATCTACAGATAACATAACTGGTTAGGTCGGGAGTCGATTTTTAACTGCCAGGCCCAGGGCATGGCACTGGGCTGTCTGCCTATGGATTTCATTTCTGCCTTTTAGTTTTTACTTCTTCTTTCTTTGGAGGCAGAAATCGGGCATAAGACAATATGAGGGGTGGTCTCCTCCCTTACTTTCTTTCAGGAGATCCAAGAACTCTCTCTTGGGGTCTGGATTGGGACCTCTTTTGGTAACAGTATTCTAGGATTGATTCTGGAACTTAAAAAGGACGTTAGGGGAAAAGCTGATCCACGGTTTAGTATTATACCAATGTTAGGTTGACAAATGTACCACGGTTATATAAGATTAACAGCAGAGGAAGCTGGGTGAAAAGTATACAGGACCTGTCTATACTATCAAACTGTTTTTGTAAATCTGAAATTCCAAGATAAAAAGTAAGAAAACACCCATAACCCTGACTCTTTAGCTGAGCCTTCGTCCTGCCAGGGCATCTTCCCCACTATCAGAAAAGACAGTGCCAAACAGTGTCTCGTAAAGCAAAAGCATTACAGCTCAGTGGCTACAGCTGAAGGCTGTGCTGGATGGAAGTTCAGGAAACAGAAGAGGCTGAGTCCTGGGTGATCCTGAGGGTGAATAATGGTCAAACCTATCACTGGCTCCTGCAATTCTGCAGTTTTGTCCCTTGGCTTTGAAATTCACAGTGTGATTTTTCTCACTTGTGGATTTCCTTCCCTAATATGCTTTGCTGTCTCAAGAATTAAAAGAGCTTGCATTTTACTTACTTGCTTACTCCAGGTGGGTTCCAGGAGGAAGTGGCCATCAGTCAGGAAGAAGTTAGGATTACGTCACTAATGATAAGCACAAGATTAGCACAACAGGGGAAGACTTGGATGTGCAGGCGGTGGTTTTCCAAGCCAGAAGCTTTGTCCAGCTCCTACACTCCTTCCACCCACACAAAAGAGTCATTGGTTTTATTTATATCAGCCTCCCCGAGGTTTGTGTGGATTAGATGATAAATTGTATGTAAAAGGGCTTTATACACTGTAAATATGACCAGCATTCATTCATGTGCTGGTGCGCTGACTATATGTATATACAGAATGTTTTGATTTTTTTGAGACGGAGTCTCGCTCTGGCACCCAGGCTGGAGTGCAGTGGCACAATCTCGGCTCACTGCAACCTTCGCCTTCCGAGTTCAAGCAATTCTGCCTCAGCCTCCCGAGTAGTTGGGATTGTAGGCATGTGCCACCATGCCTGGCTAATTTTTTTGTATCAGTAGAGATGGGGTTTCACCATATTGGCCAGGCTGGTCTCGAACTCCTGACCTTGTGATCCACCTGCCTCGACCTCCCAAAGTGCTGGGATTATAGGCGTGAGCCACCGCGCCCGGCCCGACTATATGTATATACATAATTAAGAGAAAGTTCAGCCGGGCACGGTGGCTCATGCTTGTAATCCTAGCACTTTGGGAGGCTGGGCGGGTGGATAGCCTGAGCTCAGGATTGCCTGAGCCTGGGCAACATGGTGAAACCCCATCTTTACTAAAACACACACACACACACACACACACACACACACAAAAATAGCCAGGCATGGCGGCGTGTGCCTGTAATCCCAGCTACTCGGGAGGCTGAGGCAGGGGAATCACTTGAACCTGGGAGGCAGAGGTTGC
>NW_022164210.1:0-2268 GCF_008728515.1 Papio anubis
TGGTCATTAGTATCAGTCCACCACCCATTCTGGATTTGTTTCAGGGGAAGTTTGTCAATCCACTGGAGATCTTGTTCTGAATATTCAGGGAAATATGGCAAGTCCCGGGGGCCCGGGTCAGGGAGCTGGAGTGTAAGGAGTTGGCTGGGAGCCTTTGCCACATTCCTTGCAGTTTGGTCTGCCAGAAAGTTGCCTTGAGCAGTTGGAGTAGTTGGTTTCTGATGCCTTGGGCAATGCACAATGGCTAACTTTTCTGGCCTCCATAGGGCTGTTAGCAGGGCTAGGATCTCTTGCTTGTTTTTTATCTCTTTTCTTTCAGCCGTCAGTAACCTTCGCTCCTTGTAAATGGCCCCATGTATATGTGCCGTTGCAAAAGCATATCGGCTGTCTGTATATACTGTCAGCTTCTTCCTCGCCCTTAAGGTAAGAGCTTGGGTGAGAGCTATCAGTTCGGCCTTCTGGGCCGATGTCCCTGGGGGCAGGGGTTCCGCCTAGATTACCTCAGTCTCTGAAGTCACTGCCGCTCCAGCGTACCTCTGGCCTTGATGCATGAAGCTGCTCTTATCAGTGAACCAAACGAGGTCGGCGTCAGGAAGTGGGCGGTCCTGCAGGTCTTCTCGAACTCCGTGCACCTGAGCTAGTATCTCGGTGCAGTCATGGAGTGGGGCGTCCAGGTCCGGGTTGGGCAGCAGCGAGGCAGGGTTTAAGGTCGTTGGGGGCAGGAAAGTTATCCTGAGAGGATTTAGTAGTAGTCCTTGGTAGTGGGTGAGCCGGGCATTACTCATCCATCGATTAGGTGGCTGTTTGAGTACACCTTCGATGGCATGTGGAGTAACGACCCGCAATTCTTGTCCTATGACAAGTTTATCAGCATCTTGCACCATCAGAGCCGTGGCCGCAATCATTCGGAGACAAGGGGGCCACCTGGCAGCCACTGGGTCTAACTTCTTTGACAGGTAGGCAACTGGCCTCCGCCAGGGGCCTAAGTTCTGAGTTATTACCGCCTTGGCGACACCTGTATTCTCGTCCACATATAGGTGGAAGGGCTTGGTAACCTCAGGTAGCCTTAGTGCAGGCGCAGAGAGTAAGGCGGTTTTAATCTGTTGGAAAGCCGACTCGGCTTCGTCTGTCCAATTAAATGGCTGCTGCCCCCGGGTTGCCTGATACAAGGGTTTAGCCAGTTCTGCGAACCCAGGTATCCATAGTCTGCAAAATCCTGCCGACCTTAGGAATTCCTTCACTTGTCGGGTGGATTGTGGCCTGGGGATCTGCAGAACAGTTTGTTTCTGGGCGTCTGTTAACCAGTGCTGCCCTTCTTTAAGCAGGTACCTTAGATATGTTACCTCTGGCTTACAGATTTGAGCTTTCTTTGCCGAGGCTCGGTAGCCTAGATTCCCTAGAGCTTGTAAGAGACCTTTGGTCCCTTGGATGCAAGCTTCTTGGGTCTCAGCAGCAATTAGGAGGTCATCAACATACTGTTGTAAAGTTATTTCAGGGTGTTTGCGTCAGTACTCACCTAGGTCTTCATGGAGGGCCTCATCGAACAGGGTAGGAGAGTTTTTAAATCCTTGCGGCAGCCTGGTCCATGTCAATTGGCCACTTTTGCCCTTATCAGGGTCATTCCACTCGAAGGCGAAGAGCTTTTGGCTCTGAGGGGCTAAAGGCAAACTGAAGAAAGCATCTTTCAAATCTAAAACAGTGTACCATTGAAGTTTAGGGTTTAAGGTACTCAGGAGGGTATACAGGTTAGGCACAGTTGGATGTATGTCCACAACTTTCTTATTGATTTCTCTTAAGTCTTGTACAGGTCTGTATTCTCCACTATTAGGTTTTCGTACCGGCAACAATGGAGTATTCCAGGGCGAGTGACATGGGCGAAGGACCTCTTGGTCAAGGAGCCGGTGGATATGCGGGGCAATTCTTTTCTTGGCCTCTAGGGGCATCGGGTATTGGCGTATCCACACGGGGTCTGTCCTAGGCTTAAGTTCAACAAACAAGGCAGGAGGGTGTTTTGCTAGTCTTAAGCCCCCCGTTTCCGCCCAAGCTTCTGGATATTGCTGGAGCCAGGTTGCTATGTCCTGGTCAGGGGCCGCTCGCTCCTGGTGGAGCCGGTACTTATCTTCTAGGGTTATAGTCAGGACGGACACGGGCCGATTGTGGGAGTTGGTCACGACCGGCCCCTCAGGGAGGAAATGGATCTGTGCTCCCATTTTAGTTAGCCGGTCTCTCCCTAATAGGGGACAGGGGCTCTCAGGGATGACCAGGAAA
>NW_022164211.1:0-2268 GCF_008728515.1 Papio anubis
GTTGCCAAGTCACAAGACACATTGTTGTTTTTCTGACCTTTCCCTGAATTTCTGGATTTTCAAGATGTTTACACATAAACAAGCCCCCAATGCCCTGCTTTGTTTGCAAGATCAGGACTTATTGGGAACGCCCTGTTTCATTTGCAAGAGCAGGACTTATCAGGAACGTCTCGTTTGCAAGGACGTAGTCCTCTACAGAGAAGACATGCCCTCTGAATAGACTTGCTTCCAAGAGAATGGACAGAGTCACATTTACCTAATTACCCTCTCTAAACTTTTCAGTTCGGTTATGTAAATCTGTCTCTTTCATTTATATACGCTGGATTAACAATATTTCTATCAAGACCTTCCACTGGTAGGAGTTGCCCTCTATTCCTGCATGATGAGTTCTGCAAAAAGAGGCTAGCTCATTGCTTTCTGCTACGCTTCTCTATTTCTTTGTCCAGGCACTTTAAACAGTTGTTCTCTAAACCACCTATACCCACAGATCTTTCTATTTCAGTGTCCCTGTTATTATTAGGAGTCATCTAATTAGGTAGTAGAACTGTTTCAGTATAACCCAAGATACTGACAGTGAGGTGTTTAAATAAGTGATGATCATTTTTCTGAGACTGATTTACATTATTTAACTTCATCCACTTTGAATTCTGCTGCAGAAGAGGAACCACATTATTTCCTCATCAACACTTTTTTTCTAGGTTAAAACTCAGTTTTTTCTTTGTATTTCTATAAACTTTAGAATCAGTTTCTTAATTCCATGGAATACTATGTTAAAAATTTTAATGGGGTTTTGTCAGGTTTTTGGACTATGGGTCTTTCCATCATCCATGATGAACATAGTATCTTTCTCCAACTAAACTCTTCTATTATGTCATATGAAATGTTTTTGTTGGTGGTGGTAGTGGCTTTTTGTTGTTGTTGCTGTTCCTCAGAAGTTCTTACTACTTTATTGTTATGTTAATTTTTATAAAGGTTGTAATTTTTGAGGCTAATGTGACTGAGTTGTCATTTCTATTTAACAATCAGATATTGCTGATAGTAATCAGTTGTCCTATTGATTTATTTGTGCTAATCTTGTATCATGCTACCAGTTAGAAATCTTATATTAATTCTAAATGCATTTTAGTTTACTATTTTTTTAAAACATAGAAAGTGATATTGTATTCAATAATGAATTTTTTTATAACTTTCTAAGAGTATATCATCATTTTCTTATCATGTTTGGCTTAGCTTTTTAGTCCAATATTGAATATTAGTGGATATGTTACTTTATATCTGATTCTAATAGCAATACTGCAAATGTCTTACCATTAACTGTGACAGTTGTTTAACCATTACATATATACCATTTAAAAAGTTAAATATATGTAATTTTAGTCTTAATTTGTAAAGGGTTTTAATATGAAGGTGTGTTGAAATTTAGCAATTGCCTTTGGAGGACAGCTATTGAGATGGTCATGTGAATATAGTGAGGTAATAAATTACACAAAGTAATTAAATGTTGATTCACCCATGCTTTCCTGGTAAAAACATTATTTGGTCATGAATTACTATTGTGTAGCATGCTGTTGAACTCTCTATACTACTAATTTTATTTGGAATGTCTGTATCTATGTTCATAATTGAGATCTATGATTTTCCTTCTTGATGTTGTCCTTATCTTGTTTGGTTGTCAAGGTTGTTCTAGCCTAATAAATATGTTTAGTGTCTTCACATATTTTCATATGTACAGAAATAGTTTACATGTGATGGGAATTGTCTCTTCTTTAAAGGTTTGGGGTTGGGCATGGTGGCTCATGCCTGTAATTCTAGCAATTTAGGAGGTCAAGGCAGGTGGATTGCTTGAGCCCAGGAATTTGAGACCAAAATGGACAACGTGGCGAAAACCCATCTCTACAACAAATACAAAAAACATATCTGGGCATGGTGGCATATGCCTGTAGTCCCAGCTACTTAGAAGACTGAGGTAGGAGGATCAACTGAGCCCAGGGAGGGTGAGGCTGCAGTGAGCTGTGATCGCACCACTGCACTACTACACTCCAGCCAGGATGACAGTGCAAGGTGTTATCTCAAAAAAAATTTTTTTTTAAATAACAAATAAAAATAAAGGTTTGGTAATACTTATTCTGTCACTTTTATTAAAAAACTCTGGCAATTTTCTAAAAATTGTAAGAGTATTAAGTGTTTACTAATTCAGCCAAATTTAGGAATTAATATTTTTTATAAAATTTATTTATTTATTTATTTATTTATTTATTTATTTATTTA
>NW_022164212.1:0-2268 GCF_008728515.1 Papio anubis
TTTTTTTTTTTTGAGACGGAGTCTCGCTCTGTCACCCAGGCTGGAGTTCAGTGGCCGGATCTCTGCTCACTGCAAGCTCCGCCTCCCGGGTTTACGCCATTCTCCTGGCTCAGCCTCCCGAGTAGCTGGGACTACAGGCGCTCGCCACCTCGCCCGGCTAGTTTTTTGTACTTTTTAGTAGAGACGGGGTTTCACCGTGTTAGCCAGGATGGTCTCGATCTCCTGACCTCGAGATCCGCCCGTCTCGGCCTCCCAAAGTGCTAGGATTACAGGCTTGAGCCACCGCGCCCGGCCAACATTGCCTGTTTTATTTCTCTGTTCAATGAACAGCTGCTTTTGGCAGGCTGGGTTCTCAGCAGTGGCAGCTGCCAGGTCAGCCTTGGTGAGTCGAGTCAGTTGCTGTGCCCATGCAGTGTCCATCCCAGCCACCACGGCCACTTTGTGCACAGACTCCATGAGCAAGCCCTGTGCGGCTGAGTGGCATCGTCCATCAAGCCATCTTGCCCACCTGATTACAGGGAGCCCCAGCCCCTTGGAGCCCCTCTGTTAGGCATCCACGTGCAACCACTATCATCACACAGTCTGCCCATAGCAAGAGGCCTATGCAAACCTCTCTACCCCCTAATTTTTCATCTTTATTTTTCCCAAGTTCCTGACTTGCAAGCAAACCCATGAGCCACTGCCCATGATTCATTCACTCATGCACTACTGGGGCATCATTTCACACCCCCCACCTTCCATGGGCCTGTGTGGGATTTCATTTCTAGTTCCTGGCTCAACAGCCATTAGCAAAGCTGTTTTGGTGTCAGCTCCCAAGCCTACTGCTCTTGTTGTAGGTTCTCCTCCTTATATCTGAGTCACAGGCATTTCTTTTCTGGGATTTTTAATAATTGCACTGATTCGTTCAATGTAGCATTTCTAAAGACTTCCAGCAAGGGAGATTCTATATTAGCTTAGAGAGAATTGTTTCAAAACATCAGAAATGTATACTGGAATGAAGGACAACATGCATGGAGAAAGGTGGACAAACCATGAGGGGGCCGTGGATTTTCATAAAGTGAACAGTTGAACAAACAACAGTCACATCAAGGTACAGCATTTCCAGCCTCCAGGAAACACCCTTAGGTTCTACTTGATCATAAATCACCCCCCGATGCTAGAGCAGGCACTTTCTTCATTTCTAACACCACAGATGAGATCCATCAGATCTGAATACAGTCACCCTCATGTCCCAGGTCTTGCTGTGTGTGATTGTAGCCTATTCACTTCAATGGCTGTCAGTGCTCCATTTTACAAAGAGCTCACTCTTCTGTCCCTGCACTGTTGATAAACATGTGTGTTATATCCAGATTTTACAAACTGTGCTGCTATAAATAATATTTTCACATATTTTGGGACACAAATGCATGCATTTCTATTGGTATATAACCAAGAGTGCAATTGCTGGGTCGTAGGTGAGTGAATGCTTGGTTTAGTCTCTCAAAACACAAGTGTCTATGGAACCGACAAATAATAGACAGGGGTAAATCTCTTATTCTAGAAATTATTTAGCTAATACATGAAAAGAAATGAAAGACTGAGACTATAACCCTTTTGCAATCCACAGTGAACTAACAGATTTCGCCATTGAACAGCAATGGCAATTAACATCACAAGAAAAGAATTAATCAATATTACATTATTCTTCTTGATGAAAAACATGATATTGTACTGTGAATCCTGAAAATCTGAGACAGATCTCAGTTTTAGAAAGTTTATTTTGCCAGCGTTAAGGATACATGCCCATGACACAGCCTCAGGAGGTCCTGACTACATGTGCCTTAGGCTGTCAGAGCACAACTTGGTTTTATACATTTTAGGGGGACATGAGACTTTAAGGGGACATGAGACAGTGATCAACATATGTAAAATGAACATTGATTCCGTTCAGAAAGGTGGGACAACTCAAGCAAGGAGGGGGCTTCCAGGTCACAGGTAGATGAGAGACAAATAGTTGCATTCTTTTGAGTTTCTGATTAGCCTTTCCAAAGGAGGCAATCAGACATGCATTTATCTCAGTGAGCAGAGGGGTGACTTTGAATAGAATGGGAGGCAGGTTTGCCCTAAGCAGTTCCCAGCTTGACTTTTTCCTTTAGCTTAGTAATTTTGGGGCCCTAAGATTTTATTTTCCTTTTACATTGGTATTTTGATAGGGACTGAATTGAATCTGTAGATTGCTTTGGGTAGTATGGACATTTTAACAATATTTATCCTTCTAACCCATGAACA
>NW_022164213.1:0-2267 GCF_008728515.1 Papio anubis
TCCCAGCTACTTGGCAGGCTGAGGCAGAATTGCTTGAATCTGGGAGGTGGAGGCTGCAGTGAGCCGAGATCACACCTTGCACCACTGCACTCTAGCCTGGGCGATAGAGCGAGACTCCATTGAAAGAAAGGAAGGAAGGGAGGAAGGGAGGGAGGGAGGAAGGAAGGAAGGAAGGGAGGAAGGGAGGGAGGAAGGAAGGAAGGAAGGAAGGAAGAGAGGGAGGGAGGGAGGGAGGGAAGGAAAGTCAGTCTGATCTTGAGTCTTAACCATGGGAATAGTGAGGATGGACCACTTCCCGTGTTCCCAGCACTTTGCCTGGACAACATCCCAGTGATACGGGACGCGTCATTTCTCTCCATCTTACGGCTCAGATGGGCTAAGCGATTTGTCCAAGGTTGCACAGCATGTGAATGGCAGAGCAGAAATGCAAACGTAGGATTTTCTAACCCCCAACCCCCGCACGCTCCACTACCCCATCTTAAGAGATTGCCTGGCTCCTAAGCAGCCCTGCCCTTTGGCGGAGGAACCTCTGAACACCTAGGTCAGGCCGTGAAGCCCAACCGTTGGCATTTCTAGATTTCTCTGCTAGAATTTTAGGAAGAAAGTTGGAAGCCCCCAGAGTCATTGTGCAGCCTTCTGTATTTCTATATCAAGTAGGAGATGCATTTGTTACCACACTAATTAGAGCAGAAATTAACTGAAATGCTGAGTTTTAGCAGAGAGTGAATCGGCTGCAGGTGTCAGTAATTAGCAAAAAATGAGTCATTTGATGTTTGTAGACACACAGCCTTCTCAACTTTGATTCAGAAATAAACTTCGTGGGCACATTGTTCTGAATCACTCCTGCTAATGCATGTGTCTATCTTAATGTGGCAATTCAGTATAAATATTTTAAATAAATCAGTAATGTTGCTTTTCAGTGGCAGTACACACATGACATTTTCTGTACAAAAATGGAGTAAGGATAAAATATTTTTAGTAAGATCGGCAGAAACCTGAAAAACAGCCATACAGAAAGTACTGTTTCCTTGCTCTTGCTTTTTTTCCCTCTCTCTTTCTTTTGGTTTCTTGGAGTATAAATAATTCACCTTCAATATCCTGTCCTGAGCAGGGAATGAGCAAATAAAATAAACAGAATACTGGTGAGTACCTGTAGGGTTTGGGAATGGCATTAAAAATCTCCCTTAAACTAGACATTCTCCTGTTAGTTCACTGCTTGGGAACAGCGTGAGTTCTGAGGTGGGTGGAGTAAAAAGGAAACTTACACAGAGGTAGACGGAACTGTGTCTTCTAAAGCAAAATCTATTTACTTATCAAACTAGATAAGTTGGCCAATTATGAAATACGA
This sequence comes from Papio anubis, assembly GCF_008728515.1. Classification (NCBI taxonomy): domain Eukaryota; kingdom Metazoa; phylum Chordata; class Mammalia; order Primates; family Cercopithecidae; genus Papio; species Papio anubis. Next base: position 1,349 of record NW_022164213.1, read on the forward strand.
GAGCATCTGTGTGTAGAGCAGGTGGGAACAGAAGCCTGGAAATTATTTTTCCTCATGAACAGCAGTTGTGTGCACGTTGGGGTGTGTGTGTGTGTGTGTGTGTGTGTGAGATGTGTATGTGTGTATGTGTGCATTTTAAGGCTTAGGATCAGTGCTTGCATTAACTGTAGCCCAACAGGGGACGTCCCCACCATGAAAAATGGAATACAAGTGTCTCACTCTCTCCTTTTTTTTAGAGACAGGGTCTCACTCTGTTTCCCAGGCTAGAGTGCAGTGGTGCAATCAATCACAGCTCTCTGCAGCCTCAAATTCCTGGGCTCAAATTATTCTCCCGCCTCAGCCTCCCAAGTAGCTGGGACTATAGGGGCACACCACTATGCCCTGCTGATTTTTAAAATTTTTTGTAGAGATGAGGTCTTGCCTGTGGTGCCCAGGCTGGAGTGCAGTGGTGCAATCGTGGCTCACTGCAGCTTCAAACCCCTGGCCTCAAGTGATCCTCCTGCCTCAGCCTCCTAAAGGGCTGGGATTACAGATATGAGCCCCTGCATCCTGCCTGGTGTCTCACTCTTGAGCAAGAGAGGTGCCTGGCCCCTCCCACCCCCTGGCTTGGTTCTAGAGCATTCTGCTGCTCTGTCTCTGAAGCATGCATCTGCACACGAGCAGGTCTTGGGTTGACCAGGGTGGGGTGTAGGAGGAGACTCTCCTATGGCCTGTGAAAAGGTGAGGAGACTCTGGCCCCAGCCAGCCTGACAGCTTTTGTGCTTAGAAGTTGGCTGGTCAGTGATGTAGGAAGAGTTGACTCAACACATTCTCTTCCACACCTTGGCATCCTTGAGGTTGACTAGTTGAATGGATTGAAACAAAGTGAATGGGTTTAAGTCCATGAATTCATGATTCGTAAAAAAAGAAGAAAAAAAAA
>NW_022164214.1:0-2267 GCF_008728515.1 Papio anubis
TGCTGCAGAACAAAAATATACTCTACATCACACTAATAGTTCTGGCCTTCAACGACGGTTTCATTTAACTTATAAACAAGCTCGTTCTCTTATTCGAGCTTGTCCTTCCTGTGCTCCTTTGAGCATTCCATCCTTCCATCCTGGGGTTAATCCATGAGGTGTCCCTTCTTTTGGACGATTAAAGTATGTTCATCATACCATTGATACCTTTTCTCATTTCTGTTATTACTCATCTCTTAACTTGTTTCGCCATCATGAGCATTCCTCTTATACTTAAAACTAATAATGCCTCTGCCTATGTCTCTTGTAAATTACAAGTTTTCTTACAGCAATACAATATTCAACATATCATCGGTATCCTGGGCAACAGTCAAGGTCAAGCCATCATTGAGCGTGCAAATTTAACTTTAAAAACTCAACTATTAAAACAAAACAAAAAGGGGGAAATGAGCCCCCCAGAAACCAGATTTTGAAAGTTCTTTTTACTTTTTTTGAATCAAGGGAGACAATTGCAAGATTCTGCTGCCGTAACCCATCTTTCCTCACCTCCCTCGGTGATAGTCCCCGCTGACAATTTAAAGGTTTGGTATCCTAATGAAGAAGGTAAGTATATTCAAGGGCAAGTTCTAAAACAGGGATGGGGCTGTGCTCTTGTCCTTACAGGGAGCGGACCTGAGTGGTTTCCTACAAGATGATTGAAACCCTGTTGAAAAGAAAACTGGATTCAGCATGCATTTCTTCCTTTGTTGGATGTGCCTCGACGGGGGACTTATTTCTCTTAGTGAGGCTTTGTATGAATATTGGACTTATATTCCCTTTCTGCACTTATATCAGGGAGCCGCCTGGGGGGAGGTGGAAATTAAGGTTTTCACCAATGACACTACTTGGATGCCGTCCCCCTATATAGACAAAGACAATATAGAACAGGAAATGGGAATTATAAACAACACATATCAATTTGGAGTGGAAGGACTTCCAATATGTATGGGAAATAGTTCTCATTGTCTCCAAAAATCGCATGAAGCCTGGGCTGTTTGTTATAATCATAGTCATGTGGCTGCTAATACTGTTATTGTAACTAGAAGCTTTTAATATAATCATACTATATATAGTAATGAAACTATTCCTAGTTCTTTACTTTTTTGTCCTATTCTAGAGGTTTCTCCTAATATTGAGGTGCTGGAGTGACAACAATGTCGGGGAACTAAACCCCGGATTTTATTAGAATACAATGGAATGTAAATAACTGATTGGAGTGTGCACGGTGATTTTCAAATAAAATTTAGTCACATACCTTTGAAATGACACTGGGTAAATAAAAGTATTGCTGCTAACAGTAATGAAACCTTGGTATGGCGTGAAGGAGGCCTGAAGTACAGAGTCATCTTTGGAAGTTGTTAGCTGCAGGTGATGCCATTAGCACTTTTGTGGGGAATATGTCCCTTAATCTTTCTAACCCAACTAACTCCTTTCATATTCAGTTATATCAAAATACCTCCTGATATATTATTGCTTGTGTCCGTAAGCCCTACCTATTATTAGCAGGGAATTTGACATGGGATAATGATATGGGGATTGTTAATTGTACAGATATGTGTACATTTTTGTCTTGCCTCAATCATTCCTGGTGGCACAACTTTACTGGGGATATTTATATCCTCAGGGCTCGTAAGGAAATTTGGCTACCTGTTAACCTTACGCGACTGTGGGGGGCATCACCTCTTGAAACTTATATTTGGACTTCTCTCCAGTGAACCCGCCGTGCCCTTGGACTTATAATTGCCTCGGTGATGAGCCTTGTCGCCATCGTCTCCACTGCGACCATAGCAGGACTCACTCTTTATCAAAGTATACAAAATGCTGAACTTGTGCAGCAATGGCACGAGCAATCTCACCGGTTTTGGCTTCAACAACGAAACATTGATTCTCAACTTGCTGAAAGATTGGACAACATGGAGCAAGCATTGACATAGCTTGGAGATCAGCTCACTGTACTCAATACTGGGATAACATTACAATGTGATTGGAACTCCACTCAATTTTGTGTAATGCCTGTGCCTTTTAACATCTCTCAAAATTGGACCGTAATCCGAAAATTATTAGTAGGCCATAAAAATATTAGTTTGGACATCCAAGAGCTCACTCAGAACATTTCTGAAGCATTTCAACAACAATTACATGTGTTGTACGGAACCGTAACCCTACAAGAGCTGGGTAAGCGCCTTGCTGCCTTTAACCCATGGACCCAAATGAAAACATGGATTTCT
>NW_022164215.1:0-2266 GCF_008728515.1 Papio anubis
GAACACGATGGAGAAAATAGAGCTCTCCTGAGATTTATGATGAAAATTGGGATGAGTAAAAAACAAAGCAGGAAAAGAAATAGTGTCAGTGATGTCATTAGAAAGCAAAAATCATTCAGTTCCATAAATTAGCTATGCATAGTGCAGCAGTAGAGAAAGAAAGGTACTCTTTTTGCATTGTTACAAGGGAAGTGGAAAATAATTAAATGATGTTGTGATCAGAGAACAACTGTTGTACATCTTTAGCTAAAAAAGTTTAGAAAATAAAAATATCAGCTGAGTGTGGTGGCTCATGCCTGTAATCCCAGCACTTTGGGAGGCCGAGGTAGGTGGATTACTTGAGGTCAGGAGTTTGAGACTTGCCTAGCCAAGATGGCGAAACCCTCATCTCTACTAAAAATACAAAAGAAAGCCAGGCGGGGTGGCATGTGCCTGTAATCCCATCTACTCAGGAGGCTGAGGCAGGAGACTCTCTTGAACCCAGGAGGCAGAGGTTGAATTGAGCAGAGATTGCACAACTGCACTCCAGCCTGAGTGACAGAGTGAGACTCAATCTCAAAAAAAAAAAAAAAAAAAAAGTGTGTGTGTGTGTGTGTGTGTGTAGGTGTGTGTGTATATATGTGTGTGTGTGTGTATATATCCTTGATAAGTATTTTCCTAAATAGTTGTGAGCTAACATTTTAACAATGTTTGCTCTATCTTTTTTTCTTTTGTTTGAGGTTTTAGTCTGAATAAATGATACATTTTTTAGCTTTTCATTGAAAACAGATAAGCAAAGTTTTTTTTAAATTTTCTTTTTACATACTATATTTTCTGTTGTCTATGAAAGTTGTTTTATAGGTAGTGACTTAACACATCTATAATTAATTACCATAATTACATTTGTAAATGTGAAGGGTCAGTTTTATACAATGTGTAATTTTAAATATAATCACAAAAAAGACATGATAAATAGTTGAGGGGATGGATATGCTAATCAACCTTATTCAATCATCCCACAATGATTGTCAAACACCACATTGTACTCCATGAATATATACAATTTATATTTTTTCAATTAAAAATTGTAAAAGTTAAAAATTAGATTTGAAACAAGAACTTTAACTCTTTCCAAAGTTACCAGTTTTACTTCAGTTTGACACCTGATTATTTGCATGTTTTGACAGCAAATTTGTGCAGAGCTATCAATTCAAATAAAGGTCTCAAAATCATTAATGTCACTGGGATATGTTTTTCTTGTTTTACTTTTCTTTGGAAAGAATTAAATACAATAAATTTTAAGGATATATTATTATATAATCTTCCTGAAAATTAAAAAAAAAAAACCTATGTGATAAATAACTCTTTAGAATCTTAAAAAATTTAAGTAGATATTGATTTCCCTTGCTTTAGCATTAAAGTAAAAACTAATTCACAGTAAACATAAACAAACCTATACATATTATGGGGCTTCTGAAGTCAAACTCTGATACATTTATCAAAGCCAGAGCTTTTTTATGTGATATATATAAGTGCAAGATAAAATAAGACTGTCCTGTAATGATTTTTGTACTTATTTTCATCTTTCTGAGATGCGAGTAGATGACATTTTTAATGAAATCTAATGGTAAAGAACCAGCAATAACAGAACTTTCTCTTGAATTTTATTTTCTGAACAAGGTTCTCCATCCTTAACTTTTTTATTTTCTTGAGATGGAGTCTCTCTTGTTGCCCAGGCTGGAGTGCAGTGGCAAGATCTTGGCTCACTGCAACCTGCATTTCCTGGGTTCAAGTGATTCTCCTGCCTCAGCCTCCCAAGTAAGTGGGATTACAGGCACACACCACCATGCCCGGCTAATTTTTGTATTTTTAGTAGAGGCGGGGTTTCACCATGTTGGCCAGGCTGGTCTCCAATTCCTGACCTCAAGTGACCCACCCACCTTAGCCTCCCAAAGTGCTTCGATTACAGGCATGAGCCATCAGGCCCCGCCTACCATTGTTAACGTTTTTCCCTCTCATACTATAATTGAGTGCAGGCCTGACTTGAAAGGTTAAAAACAAGAACCAAGTGCGGTGAAAAGAAAGTGATTTTTTTTTTTTTTTTAATTTATTTATTATTATTATACTTTAAGTTGTAGGGTACATGTGCGTAACGTGCAGGTTTGTTACATATGTATACTTGTGCCATGTTGGTCTGCTACACCCATCAACTCGTCATTTACATCAGGTATAACTCCCAATGCAATCCCTCCCCCCTCCCCCCTCCCCATGATAGGCCCCGGTGTGT
>NW_022164216.1:0-2264 GCF_008728515.1 Papio anubis
CTTGCACTTCCCAGGTGAGGCAATGCCTCGCCCTGCTTCAGCTCTCGCTGGTCGGGCTGCAGCAGCTGACCAGCACCGATCGTCCGGCACTCCCCAGTGAGATGAACCCAGTACCTCAGTTGAAAATGCAGAAATCACCGGTCTTCTGTGTCACTCGCGCTGGGAGTTGGAGACTGGAGCTGTTCCTATTCAGCCATCTTGCTCCGCCCCTGATTCTAGTTTTTATTGCAGGATATTTGATTTTCCACTATAGGCAACAAAGGACTCAGAAATGTCCATTCATATATTCTACAAAGAGAGCATTTCTAACCTGCTAAATCCAAACCAAGTTTCCATTCTGTGAGATGAACATACAAATCCAAAGGCATTTTCTTGTTTCTAGTATTTTTCATGGTATGTTCGGTTTTTCACTATAGCCTTCAATGGGCTCAAAAATATCCATTAGTAGATTCTACAAAAAGAGGATTTACAACTTGAGGAATCGAAATACAAGTTCCATTTTTTTCAGATGTTTCCACACATCACAAAGCATTTTTACAGATAGCTTGTACACAGATATTTTGACATGGGATATTTGGTTTTTCACTATAATCCTAAATAGGCTCAGAAATGTTTTTTTCATGAATCCTACAAAAAGAGGGTTTTCAAACTGGTGAATTTAAACACTTGTTCCATTCTGTTAGATGAATCCATGCATCACAAAGTATTTTCATAGATAGCTTGTTTTTAGGTTTTATCGTGGGATATTTGTTTTTTTATACCTATCAATGGGCTCAGGAATGTCGCGTCTTAGATTTTACAAAATGGGTGTTTCTAACCTGGTGAATAAAAACACAGGGTGTATACTGTGAGAATAATCCACACATTACAACGTATTTTTATAGACAGCTTGCTTCTAGCAGCTCTTCAATTTATTCAGTTCTTCACTATAGGCGTCAGTGGGCTCTGAAATGTTCCTTGATAGATTTTACAAAAAGAGTGTTTCCAACCTGGTGAATCAAAACACAGGTTCCATTTTGTGAGATAAGCCCACACATCAAAAAGAATTTTCACAGATACCTTGTTTCTAGCTTTTATTGCAAGATATTCAGTTATTCACTATAGATGTCAATGTGCTCAGAAACATCTGTTCATAGATTCTTTAAAAAAGTGTTTTTTAACCTGGGGAATCAAAATACAGGTTCCATTTTGTGAACTGAAACCACACATCACAAAGGATTTTCACAAATAGCTTATTTCTAGTTTTTCTCACGAAATATTCCGTTTTCCACTCCAGAGATCAATGGACTCAAGAACGTTTGTTCATAGATTCTACAAAAAGACTGTTTCTAACCTACAGAATCAAAACACAGGTTTCATCCTGTGAGATGAATCCACGCATCACAAAGCATTTTAACAAATAGCTTGTTTCTAGTTTTCATCGTGGGATACTCAGTTTTCTACTATATGTCTCAATGGGTTTACAAATATTTTATTTGTAGATTTCACAAAAGGAGTGTTTCCAAACTGGTAATTTAAAATGCAGGTTTCATCCTGGGAGGATAATTCACGCATCACAGATCATTTTCACAGATAGCTCGTTTCCAGTTTTCATTGCAAATATTTGGTTATTCACTAATAAGAAATATCCCTTTGTGTATTCTAAAAAAGAGAGTGTAGCCAACCTGAAAAAAGAACACAGGTTCAATTCTGTTAGATGAATCAACACATCACAAGACATGTTCACAGATAGCTTGTTTCTAGTTTTTTGTCGTGGGATATTCGGTTTCTCAGCATAGGCGTCAAAGGGCTCAGAAATGTTCATTTGTATATTCTTTAAAAAAGGTTTTCCAATCCGAAGCAAAACACAGGTGTCATTTTGTGAGAATAATCAACACATCACAAAGGATTCTCACAGAGAGCTTGTTTCTAGTTTTTAATCACAGGATATACAGTCTTTTTCTTGTTTGTTTGTTTTTTACTATAGGCAACAATAACCTCAGAAATGTCCTTCTGTAGATTTTACATAAAAAAATGTTTCTAACCTGCTAAATCAAAACACAGGTTCCGTTTTGTGAGGTGAATCCAAATATCACAAAGCATTTTTTTTCCAATACCTTGTGTCCGGCTATTGGGAAAAATATCGGACAATAGCTTCTGTACAGCTATTGGAGACAGCTATTGGAGCACTATCACAGGGTATTCTGTTTTTCACTATAGCATCAAATAGGCTAAGAAATGTCCGTTCAGGGGCGGAGCAAGATGGCTGAATAGGAACAGCTCCA
>NW_022164217.1:0-78870 GCF_008728515.1 Papio anubis
CTAATAATCCACTTTTGTGGTAAAAGAGAATCTGAAACAAATGTGTCAAAATGTTTAAAAATTCAAAAAATTATGTGTTATGTCAGTTTCTACATTTAACCTTAGAATTTAAATAGTTGGTAAGAAATAGATACAAATATGTCCAGTGATTCCCAGGGACCCAGTACCAATGTTTCTTAATGATTTTTTTAAAAAACATTTAATTTACATTATATGGCACACATATGGCTATGAATACATCTTTAAGGCCTTTTTTAGCTCTAGTTAATACAGCATAAATATTGCTTAGGAGACAGTGAGGAAATATTGGGTAGAAGCCTACAAGGGGTCACTAGATATTTGGGTAAAAGCAGAGCATTTTGAATTTGGTGTCAAACAGGCAATAGAGTATCTATTTATTCTAATGTCCATGGTCCATAGCTCTAAGTTTATAATTTAGTACACTTTAAAGCTTTCTTTACGCAACTTAATCAGATTGAAAACTTTGTTTCGTTGTGAAGTGAAGGCCTGCAAAATATATAAGCTTCTTAATTTATTCTTTACTCATAAGGATTGGCACAATAATAATGTTCTTACTTGTTTCTGGAGAGATAAATGAGAGAAAATGTGAACAAAAACATGAAAAATGAAAGTAAAGTGTTCTATGTGTAATTTTTTTGTCTGGTGAAATTTCTCTTAAGAGCGAATAAGTGTATGCTTCATGTCAGTGGATTACAGTAACTATATGCATCTATATACTCATAAAACCTAGCCTGTCTGCCTTGTTACAAAATAATAATCCTTTCACATATTAGGAGCACAAAAATGTAAGTGTATGTGTGCATGCCTGTGGGTGTATAAGAGTTCACACAATTTTGTTTACATTTGGTCATTTAGAGAATTTGGCTGAAAGATTACTAGTTAAAAGACAAATTGGCCGGGTATGGTGGTTCATGCCTGTAATCCCAGCATTTTGGGAGGCCGAGGCGGGTGGATCACGAGGTCAGGAGATCGAGACCATCCTGGCTAACACGGTGAAACGCCGTCTCTACTAAATATACAAAAAACTAGCCGGGCGAGGTGTCGGGCGCCTGTAGTCCCAGCTACTCAAGAGGCTGAGGCAGGAGAATGGCGTGAAACCGGGAGGCGGAGCTTGCATTGAGCTGAGATCCAGCCACTGCACTCCAGCCTGGGCAGCAGAGCGAGACTCCATCTCAAAAAAAAAAAAAAAAAAAAGTAGACAAATTTATATTTGATTTCTCTTATTTAAGGAAAGTCTTAGATATATGGAGTCTCTAAATATAGTTAACAAGCCAGTTTTTCTATTTAACTTTTTATTGTATTTTAAAAGCAATTTATTAACCCAAATTTGAATTGAATGTTAATGAAAATAAGTGTACTTTTTTTAAAAAAAAATTAAGGTCAGGGGTACAAGTGCAAGTTTGTTTCATACGTGAACTTATGTCATGAGGTTTGTTGTATAGATTATTCCATCACTCAGGTATTAAGCCTACTACCCATTAGTTATGTTTCCTTATGTTTCCTGATTTTCTCCCTCCTGCCACCCTCCATCCTCCAAAAGGTCCGGTGTGTGTTGTTCCCCTCTATGTGTCTATGTGTTCTCATTATTTAGATTTCACTTTTTTTAAATAAAGATTTTATACACATCAACAAAATATTAGCATCTAAAAAGAAAATAAACAATTAAATTCACAAAAATGGCCAAGAATTGAACCTCTACAGTGATCCAATAAATACAAGTTAAAATTAGACATAATTTCATGTATTAAATTTGTCAAAAACTTTTCTCTTAAGACTAGCCAAGACTGGAAAGGCATATTGAAATAGGCATTCTCTTAAACTGTTGGTGAAAGTCAGTTGACAGTAGGTATTGAGAAATTAAGATATTTTTATGGCTTTTGAACTAGTAATTCTTCTGGGGAGAGCTTTGCTTAGGAAATAATCTGAAATAAAACATTTTGCTCAGAACTTTTCATTGTAGTGTGGTTTGTAACAACTAAAAGTTGGAAACCCAAGTGTTCAAAAAAAGGGGAATGGTTACAAAAATAATGATATCTTCATACAACAAATACTGTGCAGCCACTAAACATTATTACATTTATAGCTAATTTTTTTTGTTTTGATTTTTGTTTGTTTGACTTTTTTATTTTTATTTATTTTTTATTATTATACTTTAAGTTCCAGGGTACATGTGCACAATGTGCAGGTTTGTTACATATGCATACATGTGCCATGTTGGTGTGCTGCACCCATTAACTCGTCATTTACATTAGGTCTATCTCCTAATGCTATTCCTCCCCCTTCCCCCCTTCCCACAATAGGACCCGGTGTGTGATGTTCCCCTTCCTGTGTCCAAGTGATCTCATTGTTCAATTCCCACCTATGAGTGAGAACATGGTGTTTGGTTTTCTGTTCTTGCAATAGTTTGGCTGAGAATGATGGCGGTTTCAGCTGCATCCATGTCCCTACAAAGCACACAGACTCATCCTTTTTATGGCTGCATAGCACTCCATGGTGTATGTGCCACATTTTTCTTAATCCAGTCTGTCATTGATGGGCATTTGGGTTGATTCCAAGTTTTTGCTATTGTGAATAGTGCGCTGCAATAACTATAATGTGTGCATGTCTTATAGCAGCATGATCGGTAACTTTGGGTATATCCCCAGTAATGGGATGGCTGGGCTGGAATGGTATTTCTAGCTCTAGGTCCTTGAGGAATTGCCACACTGTCTTCCACAATGGTTGAACTAGTTTACAGTCCCATCAACAGTGTAAAAGTGTTCCTATTTCTCCACATCCTCTCCAGCACCTGTTGTTTCCTGATTTTTTAATGATCGCCATTCTAACTGGTGTGAGATGGTATCTCACTGTGGTTTCGATTTCCATTTCTCTGATGGCGAGTGATGATGAGCATTTTTTCATGTGTCTGTTGGCTGTATGAATGTCTTGTTTTGAGAAGTGTCTGTTCATATCCTTTGCCCATTTTTTGATGGGATTGTTTGCTTTTTTCTTGTAAATTTGTTTGAGTTCTTTGTAGGTTCTGGATATTAGCCCTTTGTCAGATAAGTAGATTGCAAAAATTTTCTCCCATTCTGTAGGTTGCCTGTTCACTCTGATGGTAGTTTCTTTTGCTGTGCAGAAGCTCTTTAGTTTAATTAGATCCCATTTGTCAATTTTGGCTTCTGTTGCTGTTGCTTTTTGTGTCTTAGACATGAAGTCCTTGCCCATACCTATGTCCTGAATGGTATTACCTAGGTTTTCTTCTTCTAGGGTTTTGATGGTATTAGGTCTAATATTTGAGTCTGTAATCCATCTTGAATTAATTTTCGTATAAGGAGTAAGGAAAGGATCCAGTTTCAGCTTTCTACTTATGGCTAGCCAATTTTCCCAGCACCATTTATTAAATAGGGAATCCTTTCCCCATTGCTTGTTTTTGTCAGGTTTGTCAAAGACGAGATGGCTGTAGATGTGTGGTATTATTTCTGAGGACTCTGTTCTGTTCCATTGGTCTATATCTCTGTTTTGGTACCAGTACCATGCTGTTTGGTTACTTTGTTTTTTTGTTTTTTTGGTTTTTTTTGAGACGGAGTCTTGCTCTGTCGCCCAGGCTGGAGTGCAGTGGTGCGGTATCGGCTCACTACAAGCTCCGCCTCCAGGGTTCATGCCATTCTGCCTCAGCTTCCTGAGTAGCTGGGACTACAGGCGCCCGCCACCACACCTGGCTAATTTTTTTGTATTTTTAGTAAAGACGGGGTTTCACCATGTTAGCTAGGATGGTCTCGAGCTCCTGACCCCATGATCCACCCGCCTCAGCCTCCCAAAGTGCGGGGATTACAGGCATGAGCCACTGTGCCCGGCCTAGCTTTCACTTTTAAGTGAGAACATGCATTATTTGGTTTTCTATTCCTGTGTTAGTTTGCTAAGGATAATGGCCTCCATCTCCATCCATGTCCCTGCAAAGGACATGATCTCATTCCTTTTTTTGGCTTTATAGTGTTCTATGGTGTATATATACCACATTTTTTAAAATCCAGTCTCTCATTGATTGGAAATTAGGTTGAGTCCATGTCTTTGCTATTGTCAATAGTGCTGCAATGAACATATGCATGCATGTATCTTTATAATAGAATGGCTTATATTCATTTGGGTATATACTCAGTAATGGAGTTCCAGGTTGATAATTATGTTTTCAATGAAGCCAAATATGTCATAGAAATATAATAATGAAAATTTATATTTGATAATTTTAATACATGCAATATTATTTGTAGAAATCAACAAATACAATTAATACCAATGTTCTGAAACGTAATTTATATGGGTTCTGAACTAATATCCTATCCTCATGATTGCTGATTAGAGAAGGTTTATCTGGAGATGATGTGTTGGGTCCTCAGTTGATGTATAGATGCTTTCATCTCAGAGTTTAGGTAATGGGGTTTAATAAGGGTGTAATTGAATAAAACACAGAAAGAAATGTATCCACTGTAAAGCTCCTAAATAGCCATGTGTAAATGTAGACACATGGCTCATAAAAATAGTGACCGCAGTGATATGAGCAGACAGTGTGGACAGAGCCTTGGAGAGTCCATCAGAGGATGGATGCTGCACAGTTACCAGAATAATATGTAGAAAATGAGCATGACTATGAAGCAGATGAAAGACAACTGTCCACTTTTGGCAGTTACTAGCAGCTCCAGATCATAGGTCTCAGTGCAGGCAAGCTTCAGAACTAGAGGAAGGTCTCAAAATACATTGTGCACCACATTGGGGCCACAGAAAGGCAAGGTGTTAGTAAAAACAATCTGGCTCATAGTATGCACAAAACCAACAGCCCGTGATAGCAGCACAGAGCCCATGAGTGCACTGCAGTTCATGATGGTTCTGCAGTGAAGAGGCTTACATATTGCAATGTGCTGATCAACAGCCGTAAATATGAGAAGAGTCATCTCACTGCCTCCTAAGAAGTGGAGAACTGAGTCATGCAGCCCCACGAGGAAGTGGTTTTATTCTCCCTGAGAACATCTGGACCATCTTAGAGATTGTGACTGCGGAAATAAACATACTGAGAAAGGGGAGATTTCCAAGGAGGAAGTACATAGGTGTTGAGCAAAGGATCGGAGGTTATAGTGATCGCAATGAGGTTTCCTACCATGATTGCTGCATAGGCCAACAAAAATATTTTAAAAACAAAATCTCAAGTTTCCAACTGCTGATGAATTCTAACAAAACAAACTTATCAGATTATTATTGAGCTGTTTCTTATATCCATCTGGTAGTTTTCAAAAACCATTTAAAATAAAGATAGTCTGAATAAAGTTATAATTTTACCTGTGATCATTTTGAAGATATGGACATATAGAAAGTATTTGATTCCTATAGAAAGAGAGAAGATGGACATATATGAAAAACTCGTTTAATTAATTCAAGTGACATTGACATTATTGTATTTTCTTCAATCAGAAAGGCACAAAAGATGAGAAATATGGAAGTCTGTACTTACGGTTTTCAGGCATAGATTTTTGTCTCCACATGCATTTATTGTCTCTATGATGAGTTAATGAGTTCTTGATGCATGAGTTCAATAGGTCCATGAGTAAAATTAGTCAAATAACTATTAGCCAAATGAGTTAGTCCAACAGTGGATAAAAGCAAAGTTGCTTAGCTTTTTGGTGCCTAGTATTCATTCTTTTCCCTCTAATTTGAAGCATTCGTATATGTGCAAGTGAGTTTAATGATATACCCAGGTTAGCACATTATTTTATGGCACTTTCTTCTATCTGCTATACAATATTCTTACCTCTCTCTTTCATCCCCAAATGATATACCAATAAGTTCACTTATTTCTGAAGCTTTAAGCTGGCTGCAGTCTGGCATATGTTCTTACTGTTCACCCCATGCCTTTATTATTATTTTAAAATTTTACCTTTCTAGAAAGTTTCTAGACAAAATAAAAAATGTTTCCCAGGGTCCAGATGTATATTTTTCTTTTAGTATAGTATTTTGTGTCATAATTTGGTTACTGTACAAAACTCCTAACCTTTACTGTGCAGACCTCTTGCTTATTTTCCTGAATCTCTTGTTGCTGGGCTCCTGGCTGGAGTGCTTTCTTTCTTGTCACTTTGCAGTCTATGTGTAGATAGTCTCTGAGCAACCAACAATCTTTTGTAAGTTTGTGTTTCCTTGCTTTTAAATGCATATCTTCCTTGTACCCAGTGCTTTCCTCTGATATTTCACACACATGCAATTGCCTCTTGACAATTTTACTGGCTCTTACCTCCTTGACATTTGTACTCTGTATGTATTCACACATTGAGCTGACACTTTCAGCTCACTTCTACTAGGTTAGTGCAAAAGTAATTGCGGTTTTGCACCAATCTAATATCTTACGTTTAGATTTGATTCAGAAATTTAATCCCAGCTTCCTTTCCCTTCTTTTTTATTTTTATAACAATTATTAATAAATATCACATACATACACACACACAGAGATAGAGAGAGAGAGAGGGAGGGAGGTACAGAGAAAAGAGACATATAATGCGACAGATAAATGCATATGCTTATACCTTCTTTCTAGTTTTGGAGCATGCAGAAGATAAGCAAGAAAATCTACCTATATTTCATATATAGTTTTCATGGTGGCTTAGTGCCTCTCATCAGCCCAGAATACTATTTGGCTTACATCTAAGGTAAAGGAAAACCTGAAATGTCAACATTTAAATTCTAGCCCTAACAGCATTTAATACACACATTAGGGAAATATAGTACTCCTAACCTTGAACATATATTTTTTCTGTAAAAATAAAATAATGCCCAATCTTTAACCTCACAGATTGGTACATATATGGCTCTAAAGGGTAACATATATGAAATATATTTGTGTATTGAATCGTAGACATACAGGTACTATGCATGTTAATTAACGAAATTCTATTCTTTAGAATTACCTCGTTTTCTGGTAACTATAAAGTTACCCAAACCAATATGGACCACAGAACTTCACTTTGGAAGAATGATAAAGAAGACTTAGCACTGATGAAATTATTTTTCTCTATTAAATATAATTGGTACAACTGTGTAGTCGACTTATAAAATATTAGGGTTATCTTTAGCATCTGCTTTCAGGCAGTAATTGAATCTGCATAGTAGGTATGAAATTGTTTTTCAAAATTATGCAAGCTTTAATCTCCAAATACTAACAGAAGAAATTCTTGAGGAGTCTCACAAAAGTAATTTTTTTAGTTTAATATGTAAAATAAGAAAATTAATACCATAAAAATTGTATTTATTACTGTTCAGGCTTTTTGAATTTTTGTAAGCATATTTATTAAAATATCCAGCTAAGTGTATATTTAAATGGATTAAAATACATTGTTATGGATAAAATCATTCATAATGACAATTTGTGTACATAGCCAAAGATTAAATATTTTTTAAAATGTTCATTTTAAAATCAGTGCTAAAAATAAGTTAAAGAAAGCAAAAGGAAACAGATCTTCTTAAGGCACAGTTAAACTTCAAATAAAAAATTTTACTTTTTGCATAGTAAATGTTACACGATTAACAGTGTACTAAAAAGGAATAAAAAATAACTGAATTAAATTGAATCAAATAGCATTTGATTTCTCTCTAGCAGTAACTCTCTAGCATTTTCATCCCAGTCTGAGAATGGGATGAATGGCTTGTGACTGGAGGGCCTAGCTCTTTCAGTGCCTTTCAGTTGGCTAAAAGATGAAGAATTACTACACTTCTTTTAACTGGTTCCTTATTTAAGAATAAAAAGAATAGGGTGTCCAGTACTGTGGGTATATGTTTGGTAACAAATAATACATTTCTACAAAAGCACTAAAATAGTAGTTGGCATATGTGGAAAGGTATAACTGACAGTTATTTTTATAAGAATAAGGGCGGCATGGCTTCTGTTGGTCGTGAGTTTTTGTTATGTTTCCTTTTCATGAAAGTGTTAAGCCATATATGGATTAATCTATGGATAATGTTCACTTATCACCAAGAAAAATGTTTGGAAAGCAAAAAAATACATTGGCTGCCAAAATAACCACTATAAATATTATAATACACTTGTATATTCAATAGAAATATTCTCAATATTATAAGGGCAAGAAAACATTGTTCTGATATATTTATCAAGTTCATAAAATAGAAAAAGAACCCTTGTAGATGTAGGTTAAAAAGTGCCAGTGGGTTTAGAAAATAAGGGATAGTACTTGGGTGACAAAATTATAAAAAGTGAATATATTAGCAGTACGGCTAGACAATTTCATTAACTAAGAGGTTATATGTGTTCAGTCAAGAATACAAGTGGAGAATAAAGGGAAATAAAAAAGAATCGATTGATTTAATCATTTATCTCATTTGGTCATTCATAACTGTTTTATCCCATCCAAGTACTAACCAGGCCTGACCTTGCTTAGCTTCCAAGATCAGCTGCATTCAGGGTGATATAGTCATAGACTATCCCTAAATATTTTCTGAATTAAAACAAATACTCAAACTATGAAAATTAAAATATAAGTAAGCAAATTAAATATTAAAATAACTCAGTGATTCTCATTTTCTTTTTTTTCAACTTTTATTTTAGTTCCAGGAGGTACATGTGCAGATTTATTACATGGATAAATTGTGTGTTGTTGATATTTGGGGTACAGATGATCTTATCACCTAGGTAGTTAGCATACTACACAATAGGTAGTTTCTCAACCTTTACTCTTTGCCCATCATCCTCCCTCTATAAGTCTCCAGTGTCTATTATTCCCCTCCCAGAGTCTATTGTTTCCATCTATATGTACTCAGTACTTAGCTCCCACTTATAAGTGAGAACACGCAGTATATGGTTTTCTGTTCCCACATTAATTCACTTAGGATAATGGCTTCCAGCTACATGCATGTTGTTGCAAAGGATATGATTTCATTCTTTCTTATGGCTGCATACTATTCCATGGTGTATATGAGCCATATTTTCTTTTTCTGGTCCACTGTTAGCAGGCACCTAAGTTGATTGAATGTCTTTGCTGTTGTGAATAGTGCTGTGATTAAATGCGAATGCATGTATTTTTAGTAAAACAATTTATTTTCTTTTGCGTATATATCCAGTAATGAGAGTGCTGAGTGAATGGTAGTTTTGTTCTAAGGTATTTGAGAAATATCCAAACTGCTTTCCACAGTGGCTGAACTAATTTATATTCTCATCAACAATGTATAAGCATTTCCTTTTTCTCCACAACCTCACCAAAATCTGTTTTGTTTTGTTTTTTTTTACTTTTTAATGTCATTATTAGATTAAATGTCAGACTAATCACAGATGCTAAATTTAGCAAAGGAATAACATAAGTTTCATTACTTTACCATATTATAAATTATTTTCTCTTTTGTCCCCTGTGAATTAAACTAATCCAAGTTTATATTTTAAAAACATAAGTTCAATTTGTAGAACTGAAGCAGAAGAACTAGATACACATTTTCAGATGCTAGTTGACCAAAATTACATATTACTATTTCCCTCGTGATCAGAATAATATGATTTTCATTTAGTTATGTTTTACATAAAATATTTTATTTTTAATCAATGTATATATTATAATTTGTTATCAGCACTGCTATTTAAACCTGCCAGGTTTGGCTGACTAGTGGCTTCTTCAAAGACATGTAGAAATAGTGAAATTCTGAATATACATTGATTATCCTTTTTGCTTCCAGTAAAAATTTCATGGCAATAATTTGCAGATTTGTAAAAAAGAAGGAGACAGGAAATAGATACATAAGATGAAGGCTGGTGATAAACACCAAGAAGGAATTATTAAAACAAACATACCTGCTTCCCCTAGAGGTCAGAGCAAGGACTAATTATCTCATTGTTTAAGCAGACAGTGAATTCATCAAGTACATCAGCCCTTTGAACTTTCTCTAGAATGGGCTTTCTTTGGAAGTCCTAACTCATAGTTTGGGTGTTTTTGGGCAAACTCATGTTTAGAAAATAAAACCATCATAGATGACACTTAAAGCAATTTAAATTATTTTCATTTGATTACATGAATCTGAACATTTATAATTAATGTGATGATTAAATGTTTTTACTAAAGTAAATCAAAATAAACAAAGTCTACACTGAGCAAGGTTCATGGAGAAATTCATAGAACATTGACTAATTCTTAACATAGATAATCTCCTTTTCTAAATACTGGACTATAGAGAGAGAAAGAGTGGTGGTAAGATTTTCACTATTCTTAATGACCTTTATTGGTTAATGTAGTCAATAAATCAGAAGAGTTTAGCAATCCACCATTAAGAAATTTTAGAATTTCATTAAATCCTTTATAATTATGTGGAACTTCATAATAACCCAACAGTATTAGAGAAAGATCATGGAAGGTGACTCTAGTATAACTTTATGGTACAACAATGTAATTGAGTAGCAAAATTATAAAGGTTAACTAACAATACATGATTAGAGATGAGCTTATTGCTAGAATAAATGTTTTCTGTATATGTTTTATATGTAACCCCTCCATGATTTTCCACAATTATAACTTTCTTGAAAAGATTATATAGAGAGGACAGTAAACATATGATAAAGGTGGTGCTACATTCATTTCCAAAATTCACAGCAGACATTGCTGGTGGATTTCTGACTCATTTTGACTAAGCCTGTATATTCTTTTTTTTTAAATTTAGTACCCCACCAAGCCATTAGCAGCCAATGAGAATTGCAGAAAAAATAAAATATTTTTAAAAATCCCGTGCAAGGTTATATATGCTACAGTTTAGCATTGCGTTACTATTTGAGGAGGTGTTTGTAGAAAAAGAAAGGATTTTTAAATACAAAATTATAAAGGCAGCATGCATACAAATTGTATGCCCAGAGTTGATTATCTAAGCCAATTGGCGAACTTGGAGTACATAGAATTTTCCAGAATAAAACTGTAATTTTTAAAACACATGGTCTTGTTTTTTAAAAAGACACTGGGCTTGTGTGTTCTGTTGTCATCCCTTCTATAAAATCTCAGCCTGGACCCTGCTCCCTTTAATTTATCAACCTCTTTCATGAAGCCTACCTTGTATAAGCTCTTTGTCTCTCCACAATACCTGTCTAGACTGGTTCTTCTGCTGGAATGCTCTTTCCCTTCACAAATGACTAATTCTGAAGCTTTCTTAATGCCTTGGCTTAACTGTCCCCTCCTTAGAGGGGTTTTCTAAGACCACCATGCCTAACATAAATACCTCCCTTGTTATTACCTTGTTATTTCTCTCTAAGGCGGGGACAAAATATATATCATTAACAATGTAGAATGTACTGCTTGGAAAAGAGTATGGTACTTAGTAAATGTAAAAAAAAAATTGTTTCACAGGCTAGGCACGGTGGCTCACACCTGTAATCCCAGCACTTTGGGAGGCTAAGGCGGGGGGATCATGAGGTGGGAGTTTGAGACCAGCCTGGCTAACATAGTGAAACCCCGGCTCTACTAAAACTACAGAAATTAGCCGGGCATGTTGGTCAGCGTGCCTGACGTCCCAGCTACTTGGGAGGCTGAGGCAGGAGAGTTGCTTGAACCTGGGAGGCAGAGGTTGTGCTGAGCTGAGATTATGCCACTGCACTCCAGCCTGGGCAATAGAGCAAAACTCCATCTAAAAAACACTGACAAATCCATGTTGTTTGGTATAGGAAGCTATAATAACATGGTTTTAATATTTCTTTTTCTTTCTTTTTTGTTTTTTTTTGTTTTTTTTTTTTTTGTTTTGTTTTTTCTTTTGAGACAGAGTCTTGCTCTTTGCTCTGTTGCCCAGGGATCTCAGCTCACTGCAAGCTCCGCCTCCCGGGTTCACGCCATTCTCCTGCCTCAGCCTCCTGAGTAGCTGGGACTACAGGCGCCCGACACCACGCCTGGCTAATTTTTTTGTGTTTTTAGTAGAGACGAGGTTTCACCATGTTAGCCAGGATGGTCTCGATCTCCTGACCTTGTGATCCGCCCGCCTCGGCCTCCCAAAGTGCTAGGATTGTAGGTGTGAGCCACCGTGCCCAGCCGGTTTTAATATTTCAATTGATGTCGAATTCTTACAAAACTATTTGGGTACCCAAAGAAATGTTTGAATTTTTTATTTCTGAACAAATTTTTATAGTCTAGTAAGGATTATTAGCCTATTGCGAACACAGAGTAAAAAGAATATTCTGAAAATCCTAATTCAATTTCTGACTCCATGGAGAAGCCTTCATAAGACAGACACATATTTATAGATATTTTTCACATACTTTAGGTTAAAAAAACTTAACAACTAAAAATTTATATTAAATACCATCTTGTGTGTTTTCTTACTAGTTTCTTATTTTACATCTTAATTCACTGGAACATTATAACATTTTTATAAGGGGACATTATGTTTATATATTTTGAAGATTCAAAGACAAGGAGGAGTATAACAAATGCATGTTGCTGTAGGCATTATATATGTGTTACAAACATTTTCCATTAGAAATCTTAAATTTAAAAAGTCTTAATAATTCCAGGAATTTGGAAGGGATAAAATTGATATTATTTAATATTTTTCTTTAAATTATTTGAATAAATATTTAGGACTTACACTCCCAGATAGCAGAAAACACACACACACAAAATCAGATATTAACAAACAATACTTAAGGATTCAGCCAAGAACCAATATGTTGTTTGTTTAGTCTCTTAATGGCTGCCTTCATTTCCTGATTCCTCAGAGTATAAATAATTGGATTAAGGAATGGGGTGATTATGGAATAAAACACAGAAAGAAACTTATCTACAGAAAAACTATTGAATGGAAAAGCATAGATGAAGATAGCTGGACCAAAAAACAGAGTTACTACAGTGATGTGAGCAGATAGTGTGGACACAGCCTTGGAGGATGCACTGGAGGAGTGCTGCCAGATGGTGACCAACATGATGATGTAGGAAATGAGCAGCAGAATAAAGCAGAACACGGACAGCAACCCACTGTCTGCAATCACCAAGAGCTCCAGAGTATAGGTCTCAGTGCAGGCAAGCTTGATGACCAGGGGGAGGTCACAGAAAATGCTGTCCACAATATTGGGACCACAGAAAGGTAAACCCACGGTAAAAGCCATTTGGCTTGTGGTATGTATGAAGCCAATTGTCCATGAGAATAACAAAAACAAAGTGAGCACTCTGTGGTTCATGATGGTCTTGTAGTGCAAGGGTTTGCATATGGCAACATACCTGTCGATGGCCATAACTATCAGGAGAGACATCTCTCCACCCCCAAAGAAGTGCATAAAAAACATTTGGGTCATGCAACCCCACAAGGAGATGGCCTTACGTTTTCTAAGGAAGTCTGCAATCACTTTGGGAATCACCACAGAGGAAAAACATAAGTCAAAAAATGATAAATTTGCCAGAAGGAAATACATGGGGGAGTGAAGATGGCTATCAAATATCACAGTGATCACAATGAGGAGGTTTCCCACTACGATGGCTACATACATATGAAAGAATATTGCAAAGAAGAGTATTTGGATTTCTTGAGAACTAGAAAGCCCCAGCAGGATGAACTCAGAAACACTTGAGCTGTTATTGAGGGTATCCATTTATTCATTTTGCACGAGTTTGTCACAGTTGTCTAAAAGAAGGGAAAACATAAAATCACAGAGACTAACCAGACAGTGAACCTAATCATTTTATGTGTTTTATTTTTATTTACTCAGAGAGTCAACTCTTTTGGCAATGTGACTGTTTCATATATATTCCTAGATATTTTGTAGTTTGAGATAGTTCACAGGGCCACAAAGCCAGTGGAAACTGTGGTGGATATGGAGCTGATCAGATCAAATTTCTCTCAGTTAATGTAAGGCAAGGTCAGTAGGAGATTTGTGTAAACTTGGTGCCCCTTCACTTTCTGCTCCAGATTAGACTATGAATGAACACAGTTTGTTAGAGTTATGAGAAAGGCTTTCGAAAGGCCTCATGGGAGTAGAATTTTATCTTATTGTAGCTCTCAGGAAACATGCAGACACACTTGTCACATTCTCAGTATGCATTAAAAAGTCTGAGTACTATGTCATATTAAAAAATATTGCTTGTATAACAAAATGTACATTATGCTTCCCTTAAGGAAATTACAAAACACTAGTTAATTACCATGTCCATATTGTTGATATAAACTTGAATGTTGAGACAGTTATATTGTTAATTGAGATTAAACTCAAATGTCAAGGGCAAATGAAGCTTTTAGACTTGTACAACCCAGATTGTCTCTCAAAACTATAGAGGATCATTCTGCATATTGCCTAATTCTTCATTTTAAGTAGCTGACAAAATAAGTATATTCCATCTGTCTGTTCTTATGTAATTGTCACAAAATTGAACTAAAAGACCATTTACATCTGATATTCCTGTTTAATATACATATTTTCACATGCAATGGGTACATAGAAATTCCAAGATCACTGTCATTAAGGGTAGGATGTAGTGAAGTTGACCACTTTAATCTTGTTCAGCTTTACCCCCTCAAAGAGGAGTAAAGAGTGAGGGGAATCCTTAACGTCTGTTAAAGCAAACAACACCAACAAGAAAACATAGACATATTACTTGAACAGTATATTTAGAAAGTAACTAGTCTCTTTGGATCTTTGTTTCCTACCAGTGATTTTCTCTAAGGTTCATTTAACCTTCACTTTTTTCAGGATGGATATAAGCCACAGATACAGCGTCACTGACTGAGGTTGACTCCACTAAGCTAATTGAATTTTTAAAAAATAAATACTTACATTTAAACAGGTCAGCATATAATCTATGTTAACCCATTTAGTTTAGAGCTTCCCTTTAGGCTTGCTGTAGCTGTATTATCCAATTCTTTGTTACAGGGCTGTTGCTCATTTCCAGTATCGTTCTTGTCAACAGAGTGCTATATGCAGACCTTATGAAGGAATAAAATTAGATATACGTGGTTATTTAAAATATATTTTAACCTTTAAATCACATAGCTAAAATTTAAAAAAATACAGTGTATCTAGCTAACCATAATGAAGTTCTTGATTTGTTCATCATCATGCTTGTAGTCTGAAAACAATCATGTTCAGCTGCAGCCTCTAAATCTCCTGTGTTTCTACAAAGTATTCAAATCTGTAGATTTGCAGGAGCACATGGACCTGCAAAGACAGAGTCTCAAACTACTCAATTTCTCCATGAATTTTTAGCTAAATGAGTGCTTAAATATATGGCTATTTTTAGACTGTCTTCATAGGAATATTAAATTTCCTCAGATGTTCCTCCTCAAAAGTTTAACAAGTCTAATTATAGCATCAATATAGCATGAATGGTAACATCCTATGATCTTCTATCATAGATGGAATGAAACTAAGGATGAGGCATTTTATCCTTGCAGTCCTGTTATTTATCCCTCTTTAAAAATATTTCCACCCCTAAGCAACTATGTGAATTTCTTCATATTATGCAATAATTGAAAGAATAAAATTCAATATAATCAGTGAAGCCAAAAAATTTAATCATACTAAGACCCTCGTTCTCTAAGAATGTCTTATTTGGCCTGGATTGCTAGATTATTTTCTTAACTCCAAAAACAAAATTACAAGTTTTCCTTTTTATAAACTGCAATAAAATATAATTCTTTCCAGTTAAATTTTCCCTTTTTAGCCCTTTCTTTAGTTATGATTTTGGGATTTGTGTTTTATTACTTATGGTCCTATATAATATTGTAAATGCAAATAGTGTTATAGGCATATTATGTATGTAGAGTAATCAATATATCAAGATTATGTAACCTACCAGTTTACACTTGCATTTAAGAAGTAACACCATTATGAAATCCTGGATACTTAATCTTCACCATCTAGTGATTTTATTTTCTGCTCTGGGTTTGAAAGACAGAGTATTTAAATGTACTCTTTGCAAAAAGGCATAAAGGAGAAAACTAATTTGATTGGTATTACATTCCTCAGAGACTGGCAGTACACAATCAATGGGGATTATTAAAACATCCCTTATGCCATTATGGAAAATGTAACACTGTATTTTACCTCTCAAATTGGTGACATTTTAAAGGCAACCATCAGTACTCAGGAGGGTATAGAAAGACAACTAGAGATGAATTATGAGATTTTTGTGTGATAGTCATACATACTATTGCTGAAATTATTTTCCATAATAAACATTGATAACTATTCTATTCATGCAAAATATTAATATGTATTCTGGATTAGTAATCTTATTTTATATCAGCAAATAAAATATATGCATTTATTATGTGCATATATTTTGATATATGTATACACTGTGGAATGGCTAAATCAAACTAATCAACATATCTATTACCTCATATAATTATCATGTTTTGGGGTGTGGTGAGAACACATAAAATTTACTCATAAATTTTCAAGAATACAATATATTGTTGTTAACTATAGTCACCGTAATGTACAGTGGAGCTCTTGAACTTGTTCCTTCTGGGTAACTGAAACTTTGTGCTCTTTGACCAAAATCTCCCAAATGATCCCACAACCCAGTCTCTGGTAACCACCATTCTACTGTCTGTTTCTATGAGTTAAAATTTTAGATTCCACATATAAGTGAGATCATGTGATATTTATCTTTCTGTGCCTGGCTTAACTTAATGTCTTCCAAGGTCATAGATGTTGTTACAAATTACAGAATTTCCTTCTTTTCTAAGCCTGAATATTGTTTTGCTGTGCATATATACCACATTTTCTTTATCCATTCATCACTTGATAGACATTTAGGTTGTTTCTATATCTCTGATGCTGGAAATAATTCTGCAATAAACATGGGAGTGCATACATGCCTTTGACATACTTATTTCATATCCTTTGGATGTATGCCCAGTAATAGGATTGCTGGATCATATGGTGGTTCTAGTTTAACATTTGTGGAACCTCCATACTGTTTTCCATATGACTGAACCAACTTCTATCCCCAACAGCATATAAGGGTTCCCTTTTCTTCACAACCTGGCTAATACTTGTTAACTTTCATCTTTTTGATAGTAGGCATTCCATCAAGCATGAGGTGGTATCTTGTGATTTTAATTTGAATTTCCTGGATGGTTGATTAGTTATGTGGAGCAGTTTTCATATTCCTTTTGACCATTTATATGTGTTCTTTTGAAAAATGCCTATTCAAGACCTCTGCTAATTTTTTAAACAATTATGTGTTTTCTTGTTATTGAGCTGTGTGAGATTCTTACATATTTTGGATGTTAATTCCTTATTAGGTGTATACTTTGCAAATATTTTCTCCCATTTTGTAGGTTGTCTTTTTACTGTGTTAGTTGTTTCCTTCACTGTGTGGAAGCTTCTTATTTTGATGCAATCCATTTATGTATTTTTGCTTTTTTTGCATGTGCGTTTAGGGTCATATCCATGATATTGTTGCCCAGATCAATATCATGAAGATTTTCTCCTGCATTTTCTTCTAGATATTTTATAACTTCAGCTCTTATAAGTTTTTTAATTGAGTTGAATTTTGCATACAGTATGAAATGAGTGTAGAATTTCATTTTTTCTGCATTTGGATATCCTGTCGTTCCAGCACCATTTACTGAAGAGATTTTCCTTCCCCTGTTGTGTGTTTTTGAAACCTTTGTCAAAAATCAATTTACCAGAAATGTGTGGATTTATTTCTGGCTCTTTATTCTATTCCATTTGTCTATGTGTTTGTTTTCATGCCAGTACCATGCTGTTTTGATAACTATAGCTTTGTAATATATTTTAAAATCAAGTATGCTAATACTTCCAGTTTTGTTCCATTTGTTCAAAATTGCTTTGGCTATTCAAGTTCTTTTAGGATTGATATAAATTTTATAGTGTTTTTTCTATTTCTGTGAAAAACGTTTATTTCAATTTTGATAGTGATTACATTGAATCTGTACATGCCTTTGGATTATAAAATAATTCTAACATATTAATTTTTCCAATCCATTAACACAAGATATCTTTTCATTTTTCTGTGTCTTCTTCAATTTCTTTTATCAATGTTTATAATGTTCAGTGTGCAAATATATTACCTCTGATTAAATTCCTTCCTAAGTATTTTTGTAGCTATTGTAAATAGAACTATTCTCTTGATATATTTTTACATTATTAGTGTATAGAAAAGCCACTGATTCTTGTGTGTCAATTTTGTATCCTGCAAGATTAATGAATTTGTTTATTAGCTCTAACAGTTTTGTCATTGGATCTTTACAGTTATATATAAGAAACACACACACACTCAACACATACAGATGTCTATCTGTCTGTCTGTCTGTCTGTCTGTCTGTCTATCTATCTATCTATCTATCTATCTATCTATCTATCTTATTGCTCCCTTTAGGGCACATATAAGATTATGTCATCTACAAACAGAGACAATTTAACTTGTTTTTCTGATGAAGATACCTTTTATATTTTTTTTTCTTGCCAATTGCTCAGGCTCAGATTTTCGGTCCTAAATGGCTAGAATGGGCATCCTTGTCTTGTTCCCAATCTTAGAGGAAAAATTTTCAACTTTCATCATTGATTATAATGTTAGCTGTGAGCTTGTCACATATGGCCTCTATTATGTTAATGTACATTCCTTTTTTATTTAATTCGTGGAGAGATTTTAAACATTTTAAAAAATTATTGATAGTTGACAACTAATAAATGTGTATATTTATGGGGCGGGGGTATTTTAATGCATGTTTACAATGTAAATTGATTAAATCAGGATAATTACCAAATCTGTCGCCTTGCATACTTATTTTTTGTGATGAAAACATTTAAAATGTACTCTTAGCAATTTTGAAACATACAATGCAGTATTATTTATTATAGTTGGGAAGATGTTGAGAGAATTTTTTAGCATACAAAGACTACACATTTTGTCAAATACCTTTTCTGCATCTATTAAGATGGTCATATGGTTTTTGTCCTTCATTCTTAATGTGGGGTACCACATTTATTTATTTATTTGCATATGTTGAATCATCCTTACATCACTGGGATATAGTCCATGTGATCATGGTGAATGATCTTTTTAATATATTATTGAATTTGGTTTGCAAATATTTTATTAAGAATGTATGCATCAATGTTTATCAGGAATATTGGCCTGTATTTTACTTTTTGTATTTTTCTATTTTTATTTTAGATTCATGAGGTACAGATTTGTTACAAACGTGCAGATTTGTTATATGAGTATATTATGTAATGTGGAGATTTGGGGTACAATTGATCTCATCACCCAGGTAGTGAGTGTGATACTTAACAGTTTTTCAATTCTTATCTTCCTTTCTCTCTCCTTTCCACCTCTAGTAGTCTGCATTGTCTATTGTTCCCATCTTTATGTCAATGAGTAACCAATGGTTAACTCTCACTTACAAGTGAAAACATATGGTATTTAGTTTTCTGTTCCTGAATTGCTTTGCTTAGGATAATGGCCTTCACCTACATTCATGTTGTTGCAAATTACATAATTTCATTCTTTTTATGGCTGTCTAGTATTCCATGATGTATATGTACCACATTTTCTTTATTCAGTTCACCATTAACGGGTGCCTAGGTTGGTTCCATGTCTTTGCTATTGTGAATAGTGCTGCAATGAACATGCACGTGTATATGTCTTCTTAGCAGAATGATTTATTTTCTTTTAGATGTATACCCAGTAATGAGATTGCTGAGTCAAATGGTAGTTCTGCTTTAAGTTCTTTGAGAAATCTCCAAACTGGTTTTCACAGTGGTTGTACCAATTTACATTCTCACCAGCTTATAAGCATTCTCTTTTCTCTGCAGCCTCACCAGCATCTTTTATTTTGTGACTTTTTTTTATTATTTTTATTATTATACTTTGAGTTCTAGGGTACATGTGCATAATGTGCAGGTTTGTTACATATGTATACTTGTGCCATGTTGGTGTGCTGCACCCATCAACTCGTCATTTACATCAGGTATAACTCCCAATGCAATCCCTCCCCCCTCCCCCCTCCCCCCTCCCCATGATAGGCCCCAGTGTGTGATGTTCCCCTTCCTGGGTCCAAGTGATCTCATTGTTCAGTTCCCACCTATGAGTGAGAACATGTGGTGTTTGGTTGTCTGTTCTTGTGATAGTTTGCCAAGAATGATGGTTTCCAGCTGCCTAAGTCAAAAGAACAAAGCTGGAGGCATCACGCTACCTGACTTCAAACTATACTACAAGGCTACAGTAACCAAAACAGCATGGTACTGGTACCAAAACAGAGATATAGACCAATGGAACAGAACAGAGTCCTCAGAAATAATACCACACATCTACAGCCATCTGATCTTTGACAAACCTGAGAGAAACAAGAAATGGGGAAAGGATTCCCTATTTAATAAATGGTGCTGGGAAAATTGGCTAGCCATAAGTAGAAAGCTGAAACTGGATCCTTTCCTTACTCCTTATACGAAAATTAATTCAAGATGGATTAGAGACTTAAATGTTAGACCTAATACCATAAAAACTCTAGAGGAAAACCTAGGTAGTACCATTCAGGACATAGGCATGGGCAAAGACTTCATGTATTTTGTGACTTTTTAATGTAAGAGTCATTCTGGCTGGTGTGAGATGGCATCTCATTGCAGTTTTGATTTGCATTTCTCTGATGATTACCGCTGTTGAACACTGTTTCATTTGTTTCTTGGCCACTTTATGTCTTCTTTTGAGAAGTGTCTATTCGTGTCTTTTGTTTACTTTTTAATGGAATTATTTGTTTTTTGTTTGTTGCACTGTTTAAGTTTCTTACAGATTCTGGATATTACATTTTTTGGATACATAGTTTGAAATTATTTTCTCCCATTCTGTAGGTTGTCTGTTTACATTGATAGTTTCTTTTGCTGTGCAGAGCTGTTTACTTCAATGAAGTTCTACTTCCAATTTTTATTTTTGTTGCAATTGATTTTGAGAACTTAGCCATAAATTCTTTTCCAAGGCCAATGTCCAGAATGCTGTTTCCCAGGTTTTCTTCTATGATTCTTAAAGTTTGAGGTCTTATTTTACATCTTTTTGAGTTACATTTTGTATATGGTGAAAGATAGGGGTTCAGTTTCATTCTTCTGCATATGCCCAGCCAGTAATCCAAGCACTGTTTTTTGAATAGGGAATTCTTACATCATTGCTTATTTTTGTTGACTTTGTCAAAGATCAGATGGTTGTAGTTGTGCAACTTTATTTCTGGGTTCTCTATTCTGTTTCATTGGTCTATGTGTCTGTTTATGTACCATTATCACGATGTTCTTGTTACTGTAGCCTTATAGTATAGTTTGAATTCAGGTAATGTGATGCCTAGGATTTTATTCCTTTTACTGATGATTGGTTTGGCTACTTGGCCTCTATTAAAAGCCCTTATGGATTTTTAAATAGTTTTTTTCTAATTCTGTGAAAAATGACATTGCTAGTTTGATAGGAATAGTTTTAAATCTGTAGATTTCTTTGGGCAGTATGGCAATATTAATGATATTGATCCTTCCAAGGAATATTGTCCTATAATTTTATTTCAGTATCCCTATCTAGTTTTGGTGTCAGAGTACTGGTGGCCTTATAAAATGAGTTTGGGGGCTGGGGCACGGTGGCTGACACCTGTAATCTCAGCACTTTAGGAGGCTGAGGCAGGCGGATCACGAGGTCAAGAGATGGAGACCATCCTGGCCAATATAGTGAAACCCTATCTCTACTAAAACTACAAAAATTAGCTGGGCATGGTGGCACGGCCTGTAGTTCCAGCTACTCAGGAGGCTGAGGCAGGAGAATCTCTTGAACCCGAAAGGCGGAGGTTGCAGTGAGCCGAGATCACACTATTACACTCCAGCCTGGGCGACAAGAGCGAAACTCTGTCTCAAAAAAAAAAAAAGAAAAAGAAAAAGAAAAAGAATTTGGGACCGTGCACAGTGGCTCATGCCTGTAATCCCAGCACTTTGGGAAGTCAAAGCAGGCATATGACCTGAAGTCAGGAGTTCGAGTTCAGCCCGGCCAGCTTGGTGAAACCCCATCTCTAATAGAAATACAAAAATTAGCTGGGCCTGGTGGCAGGCACCTCTAATCCCAGTTACTTGGGAGGCTGAGGCAGAAGAATCTCTTCAACCCGGGAGGCGGAGGTTGCGGTGAGCCGAGATCGCGCCATTGCACTCCAGCCAGCCTGGGCAACAAGAGCAAAACTCTGTCTAAACAAACAAACAAACAGAAAAATAGTTTGGAAGTATTCCATTTTCTTTAATTTTGGGGTGTGTTTGAAAGGGATTGATATTAGTTCTGTAAGTATTTGATAAAACTTAGCAATTAAACAATCAGGTTCTGGACTTTTCTCTGATCAGAAACTTTTTATTACTGACTCAATCCCCTTATTCTTTACTGATTTTTTCACGTTTTCTGTTTTTTTCATGATTCAATTTGATAGGTTGTGTGCATGTTGGAATTTATCTATTTTTCTGAGTTTTCCAATTTGGTGGCAAGTAATTGTCCATAATGGATTCATAATCTTTTGTACTTCTGTGGTATCAGATGTGATGTTCATTCTCCTTTTTATTTATTTGACTCTGTCCTTCATTGTTCTCATTTAGCTAAGTGAAAAGATTTGCCAGATTTGTTTATATTTTCAAAAAAACCTGCTTTTCATTCTGTTGAACTTTTCTATTGTTTTCTAGTCTCTGGTTTATTTAGAGCTAGTTTGTTATTTATTATTTCCTTCCTTCCAGTAAATGTTGTCTTAGTTTGTTGTTCTTACTCCAGTTCCTCAAGGTGTAAAATTACATTGTTTATTTGCGATCTTTCTTCTTTTTTGATGTGTTTATTGCTACGTTCTTCCCTCTTAGAACTGCTTTTCCTATACATTTTGTTATGTTTTTCAATTTTTATTTGTTTCAAGATTTTTTTAAAAATTTCCATTTCATTACTTCTTTGACCTTTTGTCTATTTATAAGCTTGTGGTTTATATACCATATATTTGTGAATTTTCTGAAATTCATCCGATTTCTAGACTTATAATATTGTGTCAGAAAAAGATACTTACTTGATATGATTTCAAAATTTGAAGATTTTTTCAGACTTATTTTGTGGCCTAACATATCATCTATCTTGGAGAATGTTCTGGGCATGCTTGAGAAAAATGTATATTCTGTTGCTGTATATTCTGTTGTTGTTGTATACCCTTGCAACTTTGGCAGCGGCCCGATGTAGTCTACTTACCACCTGGTCAAGGTCACTCACCCTATTGTCACTTGTGTAACAGTGGGCAGCTGCCTCCATTTAGGGTATGACTGAGCACATGCTGGGCATTTCTGACGAGCTTCTGAGACACATAGACTATTCTGTATTTTCTTTAAGTTATAGCTCAACCCTAATGTTTTCTTATTGATTTTCTGTCTGAATGATTTAGCCATTTTTCAAAGTGGGATACTAAACTTCCCTATTATTATTGCATTGCAGTCTATCTTTCTCTTCAGACCTACTAATATTTGCTTTATATGTTTAGGTGCTCTGCTAATGGGGGCATATATACTTATAGTTCTTATGTCTCTGGGTACATTGATATCTTTATCATTATGCAGATTTTCTTTGTATCATTTTATAGTTTTTGACTAAAAGTCTGTCTTATATCATGTAAGAATAGCTACTCCTCTCTTCGATGTGCATTTGCACAGAATGTCTTTTCCAATTCCTTTGTTTTCAGTCTATATGTGTTCTTAAAGTTGAAGTCAATCTCTTGTAGGCAACATATACGTGGGACTTGTTTGTTTTTTAAATCCATTCTGCCACTTTGTCTTTTGATTAAAGAATTTTATTTGTTTAAATTTATGGTTAATATGAATAAATAAGGATGTATTCTTGCCATTTTGTTCATCATTTTCTAGTTATTTTGTAGATCTTATTTTCCTTTTTTCCTCTCTTGCTGTCTTTATTTATAATTAAATTGTTCTCTCTATATATATAAATATGTACATAATAAATGTAATATGTCAGATTATATATTCTATATAATATCATATTAATTAAGATATATAATATAATATATAGAGATCTATAACATATATATATATAAAGCATAGTGATATGCTTTGAATCCTTACTTTTTTGTGTGTGTATCTATTAAGGGTTTTTGTTTTGTGGTAACTATGAGGCTTCCATAAAACATCTTATAGTTATAATGGCCTATTTTATGCTAACAATTGTACTTTGCACAAAAAACCGCTACACTTTTACTCTTCCTCTCCACACCACATTTTCTGTTTCTGATGTCACAAGTTTACATATTTTATATGTATATGCCTTAAAAAATTATTGTACATATTATTTTGATTTTTTAAACCTTTTAACCTTCATACTAAATGATTTACACACTACCATTACAGTGTTAGAGTTCTAAATTTGACTGTGTACCTAGTTTTAACAATGAGGTTTCTTCTTTAATATGTTTTCGTGTTACTAAAAGCTGTCCTTTCTTATGCTTGAAGAACTCCCTTTCATGTTTCTTTTTTTTTTAATATTTTTTAATTTTTATTTTATTTTATTTTATTTTTATTTTTTTAGACTTTGATTCCAGGACATTTTTTTTTTTAATTATACTTTAAGTTCTAGGGTACATGTGCATAACGTGCAGGTTTGTTACACATGTATACTTGTGCCATGTTGGTGTGCTGTACCCATCAACTCGTCAGCACCCATCAACTCGTCATTTACATCAGGTATAATTCCCAATGCAATCCCTCCCCACCCCCCCATGATAGGCCCCAGGGTGTGATGTTCCCCTTCCCGAGTCCAAGTGATCTCATTGTTCAATTCCCACCTATGAGTGAGAACATGCGGTGTTTGGTTTTCTGTTCTTGCGATAGTTTGCTGAGAATGATGGTTTCCAGCTGCATCCATGTCCCTACAAAAGACACAAACTCATCCTTTTTAATGGCTACATAGTATTCCATGGTGTATATGTGCCACATTTTCTTAATCCAGTCTGTCAGTGATGGACATTTGGGTTGATTCCAAGTCTTTGCTATTGTGAATAGTGCTGCAGTAAACATACGTGTGCATGTGTCTTTATAGCAGCATGATTTATAATCCTTTGGATATATCCCCAGTAATGGGATGACTGGGTCAAATGGTATTTCTAGTTCTAGATCCTTGAGGAATTGCCACACTGTTTTCCACAATGGTTGAACTAGTTTACAATCCCACCAACAGTGTAAAAGTGTTCCTATTTCTCCACGTCCTCTCCAGCACCTGTTGTTTCCTGATCTTTTAATGATCGCCATTCTAACTGGTGTGAGATGGTATCTCATTGTGGTTTTGATTTGCATTTCTCTGATGGCCAGTGATGATGAGCATTTTTTCATGTGTCTGTTGGCTGTATGAATGTCCTCTTTTGAGAAATGTCTGTTCATATCCTTTGCCCACTTTTCAATGGGGTTGTTTTTTTCTTGTAAATTTGTTTGAGTTCTTTGTAGGTTCTGGATATTAGCCCTTTGTCTGATGAGTAGATTGCAAAAATTTTCTCCCATTCTGTAGGTTGCCTGTTCGCTCTGATGGTAGTTCCTTTTGCTGTGCAGAAGCTCTTTAGTTTAATTAGATCCCATTTGTCAATTTTGGCTTTTGTTGCTGTTGCTTTTGGTATTTTAGACATGAAGTCCTTGCCCATGCCTATGTCCTGAATGGTAATACCTAGGTTTTCTTCTAGGGTTTTGATGGTATTAGGTCTAACATTTAAGTCTCTACTCCATCCTGAATTTATTTTCGTATAAGGAGTAAGGAAAGGATCCATTTTCAGCTTTCTACTTATGGCTAGCCAATTTTCCCAGCACCATTTATTAAATAGGGAATCCTTTCCCCATTTCTTGTTTTTCTCAGGTTTATCAAAGATCAGATGGCTGTAGATGTGTAAAAAAGGTTTGATGGTAGTGAAACTCCTCAGCTCTTGTTTTTGTGTGATAGTCTTTATCTCTTCTTCGTGTCTGAGGGAAAGTTTCACTAGGTAAAGTATTCTTCACTGAAAGTTTATTTCATTCAGCACTTTAAATATATCATCCTATTCTCTTCTGGCCCATAAGGTATCTGCAGAGAAATCTCCTGTTAGCCTCACTGAAACTTCCTTACATGTGATATGCTTGTTTTCTCTTGTTGCTTTCAGGATTATCTCTTCATAATTCATTTTTGAAAGTTTGATTATAACATATCTTGGTATAGTCTCATTTGGATTGAATGTTATGGGAGACATTTGAGTATCCTATACCTGAATGCTTCTATTTTCCCCAGATTTGGAAAGCTTTTAGCTACTACTTCTTTAAATAAGCTTTCTGTACCTTTGCCACTCTTTTCTCCTTCTTTACCTCCTATGATTCAAATAGTTGCCCTCTTAATGTGATCCCTTAAATTCCATAAGCTTTCTTTATTTCTTTTGATTTTTAAAATTTTGTTTCTTCTGACTATATATTTTCAAATACAATGTCTTCAAGTTCATATATTATTTTGCTTAATTCTGCTGTTAATGTTCTCTGTTGAATTTTACATTCATTAGCTGTATTTTTTGACTCCAGAATTTCTAGGGATTTTTTTTTTTTTTTTTTTTGTAATTTCAATCTCTCAGTTAAGTTTCTAATTTTGTTTGTTTCCTGATTTTTTTTCAATTTTTGTCTATATTTTCTTGACATTCTCTTAGCTCCCTTATAAATACAATTTTAAAATCTTTGTCAAGCAGTTCATATATCCCCATTTTGGGGCATCAGCTCCAGGAAAATTATTGAATTTCCTTTTTAGTGGTTATATGTCTCCTTGGCTTTTTATGTTTATTGATGCCTTGCATTGAGGTATACACATTTGGTAAAATAGTCACCTCTTTTAGACTTTATGAGTTCATTTTGGTGTGGAAAGACCTTCCCCTATGAAGAGGAGGGTGCAAGGGCACTGGTTCTAACACCAGTGAAGAAGCAGCTGTGTAATCCCAGGGCATCTCGGTTAGTTGTGGTCAGTATTAATGAAGATCACACAGATTCTTGACAGGCAATACTGTACATGTTCACAGTACCATCGAATGACTGATGTGGTCTTCATTGGCAATTACTGCTAAGGTCCTTCCAATGTCTGTATCTTCTACTGGGAAAGTTGTGGCTGAAGGGATCCCCCTTGACACTACCCAATTTGTGGGCCCACTCCTAGGGACAGTGGCCCTAGTTTCTGATGAATGATAACCATGAAGTGACTATGGAGCTGAAGCCTGAAGCATCAGCACATGTAGAGGGACTATGGCTGTGGGGTGTAGGGTGATATAGGCACTGGTACCTAGGGTGCATGTGCCCTCACTGCCATGTTCATAATAGCATGTAAGGCACCAGGTGCTTGTGAAGCAGACAAGGCACAAAGAAAAGAAGCACAGGTATGCACAGAATTGACAGGATAGAGGGAGAGATGATGATTCCCATCTGAAGAGGCACAACAATGACTGTGTCATGAGGGGTTTAGGGTGTGCAGCTGCATTTGACTCTCTAGAGTTTCTCAGCAAGAATGGCTGTTGATTACATCAGTGGCAAAAGATGCCAGTGTTTTCCGAAGAGAAGGCCTTTGGGACCATAGTTGTTCTTGCTGCATGGCTGACAGTGATAATCTCTGCCTTTTTTTTGTCCTTTTCCATCTCTTCCTGTCTTAGGTTTGCAAATCCTTTCTGTGAGGATATTCTTGACTTTTTGCTCCATTATATTGCTGCCAATTGTTTAGTGGGCCCTTAAGCCTTCTCAGAACTATTTTGGTTTGTCTGTCTGTGTTTGTTTTTCTTTGGGGAGGATAAATACTGGTATCTCCTACTCTTTCATCTTGGTGATGTCACTCATTCTAGATTACATTAATTATAAAATTTATTATGCTACATTTTTCACATTTAATTCTAACTTGTCTGAAATTCATAAATGATAAGATATGAGTTTTCATTATTGCAATTAAATAATTCACTTTATTAAGAATATATAATGCTCCGGCCAGGTGCAGTGGCTCATGCCTGTAATCCCAGCACTTTGGGAGGCTGAGGTGGGTGGATCACCTGAGGTCTGGAGTTCGAGACTAGCCTGGCCAGCATGGTGAAACCCCATCTCAACTCAAAATACAAAAAATTAGCCAGGTGTAGTGGCAGGTACCTGTAATCCTAGCTACTGGGGAGGCCAAGGCAGGAGAATCGCTTGAACCCGAGAGGTGGAGGTTGCAGTAAGCCGAGATGGCACCATTGCATCATTGCACTCCAGCCTAGGCAACAAGAGTGAAACTCCGTCAAAAAGAAAAACCAAAAAAACAACAAAAAAAATCCTTACAATGCTCCCTTTATTATTTTTTAAATTGCAGATAAGTCTGGCTACTTTTTAGGTCTATTCATTTTTGTCATTGTTTTTAGGTTCTTAAAATTTTTGTCTTCTTTTATGGCTCACAGAAAAGTTTTGTCATCTTCATTTTATCAGCAATGCTTTTGTAACACATGTGTGGTTAAATAAAATTTTGCATGTTTCCTACTTTGATGCTATACTTAATATGATTTTTCTCTTTATATTAATTCATCTTATTGCTACTGTTATCTGTAAATATTATATATATATGTGGTAAATGGAATCAAATCTCATGTTCAATATTTTTCTAATTGGTTCTATTCTATTTTTTATGTTACTGATAATATTCATATGTTAAAATATTTCTCTACTATTATTTTATTACCTTATTCCATTAACTTTAAATTTTTGAGCAATATCAAATACCAGTGGTGATAACTGGCTGTAGTAGAACTCGTTGGGTCCCAGTTATGATACTTTCTTCTTACTTGGTAATCGAAACCATATACTCTTTGGAATAAGCTGACTATGTGCTTCCATGGAGAATCACATCTCTTTCATAGAACATCAGTCTAGGACAATCAAAGTGCTTTCACTTCACTCACCAGAGACTAGTTTAGCAATGAGCATTAACTGTGTCCCAGAGACTAATAGTGCCCTCTGAAAGGTCATTCTCTTATTCTTTCTTGGTAAGAGACACCTAAATTCAGTTCGAGTATACTATACAGTCTACCTTAAACTTAGAACCAGCAAATTCCAAAAAAAAAAAACCCTATATTATTGGGTGGCTCTTTTATGAAATTTGTATTGGAGTTGACTCAGTAGAGAGTTATGCCGTTTGCCTCTGCCCAACTCTATAATTTCTGGAGTCTAATTGAGAAAAGAAAAATAACTCTGAGTATTTCAAACAGGTTATTTAGCTACTCAAGTGATGGAATAGCTGAGATGTTGGACAGGATATGTTCAGAGAAACCAAAGATGATTGTCAAATAGAAGCCACTATCACATCTAAGCTGTAGGGACAAGAGAAGAGGTACTCTCACCACAGGCCAAGTGTGGGGTTGTGTTAGTTTTCTATTTCTTTCCTAACAAATTACACAAATTTATCTGCTTCAAGCAATGCAAATTTATCATTTCACAGTCCAGTAGGTTGAAGTTAAATATGGGTCTCACTAGGTTAAAATCAAGGCATCAACAAGATTAAATTTTTTTCTAGAGACTTTGGGGGAATTCATTTCCAGGACAGTGGGCAGGTTGTGGGCAGAATTTCACTCTGTGTGACTGTAGGACTGGCATCTCCATTTCTTTGCTGGTTGCCATTCAAGGATTATCCTTAATATTTAGATACTATCTGATCTTCCTTTGTCATGGTCCCCTTCCTCTTTTAAGCCATTAACAGTGGACCGGGCCCTTTGAAAGGCTCATCCCCAGTCATGCACGGTGGCTCACGCCTGTAATCCCAGCACTTTGGGAGGCCGAGGCGGGCGGATCAGGAGCCCAGGAGATTGAGACCATTCTGGCTAACACGGTGAAACGCTGTTTCTACTAAAAATACAAAAAATTAACCAACGTGGTGGTGGGCGCCTGCAATCCCAGGTACTCAGGAGGCTGAGGCAGGAGAATCGCTTGAACCTGGGAGGCGGAGGATGCAGTGAGCCGAGATCGCGCCACTGCCAAGACTCCTTCTAAAAGAAAAAAAAAAAAGCCTTTTCTTTTGCCACAACTCTCTTTTTCTCTACTGACAGGAAAGCTTTATCACTTTTAGAAATTCGTGTTATTACACTGGACATATTCAAATATTCCAGGAAATCTTCTCATATCAAAGTTTGTGACCTAAATCACATAAGCAAAGTTTGGTGGTGGTAGTGGTTTTTCTTTTTCTTTCTTTCTTTTTTGCACTGTAATGTATCATATTCACAAGTTTTGGGATTAAGGTCTGGACTTCATTGGGAGACCATTATTCTGCTTTCAATAGCTTATGGTCAAAAGTTAGAAATATGGTGTTTTTTGACAGGGCATGGTGGCTCACGCCTGTAATCCCCGCACTTTGGGAGGCCGAAGAGGGCAGATCACTTGAAGTCAGGAGTTCAAGACCAGCCTGGCCAATATGGCAAAACCCCATCTCTACTAAAAATACAAAAATTAGCTGGGCATGGTGGCATGTGCCTGTAATCCCAGTTACTCAGGAGGCTGAGACAGGAGAATCACTTGAACCTGGGAGGCGGAGGTTGCAGTGAGCTGAGATGGCAACACTGCACTCTAGCCTGGGTAACAGAGTGAAACTCTGTCCAAAAAAAAAAAGAAAAAGAAAAAGAATAAAAATATGACTCCTTTTTCTACTAGGAGAGCAGGAGCCATGAACTTGATATAACTACTTGTGGAGATGTAGGCATAGGCAATGTACTGGGTGCAGTGAGAGGTTGAGGGGTGAAGTAGGCTTCTGTATCCCTTCCTATTAATTTACCAATGACTCTCCATTAATCTACCTGTCACTTCTATTTGTGACTATCAGGAATGTAGGTGACATACAAACTTGGAAATGCATTCTTACTAGCCCTCCGTATAATACAGAGCAAAGGTAAAAAAAATGAAAACATTGCATTGGAAGAAAAATGAGCTCACTATGGTACACATCCTTTTAGTTTTTCTTTATGTCTAGAATGTAAATGTGACGTGTGGAGCTTCTGCAGATAGTTTGTGACATAGAGGTCAGAATATTAATCTACAGCAAAAAATAAACAGGAAGTTTTGTGCTTCCTGATTTTGTGAAGTTGCCATACCAACAGCGAAGTAATATTCTATCAATTGGTTTTACAAGGAAAATAAACCTTTGTCTAATTTATTTATAACACTATAGTCTAGTTGATCACCATCAGATTGACAGATATAATTTTGACCAGACATCTGTGAGGTAGAGTTACCCAAACAGCATGCAAGTGAAACTTTCAATATTCCTAAGATTGAACATTAGAAAAACATTTTCTTTTCGAACCTTTGTTCACCGTGAAGATCAAGTGTGAGGACAAATCCTCATTATTTAAGAAGGTAATTCTAGTATTTCAGTGAAGGTTTTAGGGTTTTTATTTGTTATGGTCATGGAGAAAGAGCACCTTAAAAGTAAAGGACAAATATTGCACCTTGTACTTTAATCACTAAACTTTTAAGGAGATTGCATATTTTCTGGTGATCCTATTTCAGTTCTGGAGGCACTATATTCCAACACTTACAGGATACTTTTTTTTTATTATTATACTTTAAGTTCTAGGGTACACTTGGGATGATTACTTCGACTCATTTTTTAATGACATACAGACTTCTAGCTTTTGGTGGAGTCCAGCATAAGAAAGGAATATTAGCACATCTAGTATACAGTGTGTATACTAGATCTAGTATCAAGTAATCATACTACTTGAACCACATATCCAGGTAAAGTCTATGGCACTACAATTGTCTGTGCTGGAAAAATGTAACATTTGTAGGTTTTGGCAAACCATAATAGACGAATAACAATATAGATTCCTAAGGTCATGTACCTTGAACCATAGCATCTGTAGCAGAACTGGAAATACATGAATTTTAAATCAGCTCCTAGATTTCACTCTGTTCTAATAAGGATGAAGCATCTGATTATGGAACTTATGTTGACTATAGAAACACAGCTATCTACAAAAATACTTGATCATTTGATATTATATATTCACTAGAAAGCATCAAAAAAAGGCATGCAATAAACA
The DNA here is from genome assembly GCF_008728515.1 of Papio anubis. Classification (NCBI taxonomy): domain Eukaryota; kingdom Metazoa; phylum Chordata; class Mammalia; order Primates; family Cercopithecidae; genus Papio; species Papio anubis. The sequence goes on from NW_022164217.1 coordinate 32,032, forward strand.
AGATGACATAATGGTTCATCCTGTTTATTTAAACTACTCACTAATATTGAAGTAGTCCTAATAGTAGAAAAGGAGGTTGTATATGAACCCACTGCCTGGCTTCCTAGTCAACAAGGTCACACTTGCTATGGTGCAGTAAATGTCATCAACAAAACCAACCTGAACCCCCTAATCTGGTACCATCTTGTAGATAGAATAACCAGGCACTGGGACAAGTTGATGATATTACCCATTTTATTCTAGATAAGACAACAACTTGTCTTCATGGGAAGATATATACAGTGGACATAGGCTTGCATTCTGTGTTTACAGGGTGCTATCTGAAGGTATATGCAGAGTTTAATCAAATAATTCTCTTATAACATATCTGAATCCAAGTTGTAAGTGTTGACCAATAATCATGGCTCTATTGGACCTATCATTTGCAGGTTACTTTAAACAGATAACTTTGATCACATTAAAAAACCTGTATGTGCTAATTCCTCTCCCTCCCATATTAAAAATTTTTGATGTCAAAATTTACACCTTTATACACTGCATATCCCTAACAGATTATTGCAGTTATTATTATTTTTATTTTTCTAATCTAATATAATCAGAGAAAAATACCTGTATATTTTTATTTTTTTCAACTCTTATTTTAGGTTTAGTGGGTACATGTGCAGATTTGTAACATAGGTGAATTGCTTGTCACTGGGATTTGGTGTACAAATGATTTCATCACGCAGGTAGTGAGTGGAGTATCCAATAGGTGGTTTTTTGACCCTCATTCTCTTCCCACCTTACACTATCAAGTAGGCTCCAGTATTTATTTTTTCCCTCTGTGTCCATGTGTACTCAGTGTTTATCTTCCACTTATAAATGAGAATGTGCAGTATTTGGTTTTCTCTTTCTGTACTAGTTCACTTAGGTAATGGCCTCCAGCTACATCCATGTTGCTGCCAAGGACAAGATTTCATTCTTTCTATGGCTGCATTGTATTCCATAGTGTATATGTACCACTTTTTCTTTTTTAATTCAGTCCACTGCTAATGGGCATCTAGGTTGATTCCATGTCTTTGCTATTATGAACAGTGCTTCAATGAATATACAAGCTTGGGTGTCTTTTCGGTAGAATTCTCTATATTCATTTGGATGTATACCCTGGTAATAAGATTACTGGGTCAAATGGTAGTTTTGTTTTAAGTTCTTTGAGAAATCCTTAAACTGCATTCCACAGTGGCTGAAATAATTTACATTCTCACCAGCAGTGTATAAGAGTTCTCTTTTCTCTGCAACCTCACCAATATCTGCTATTTTAAATTTATTTATTTTTTTGTAATAGCCATTCTGACTTTTGTGAGATGTGGTATTTCATTGTGGTTTTGATTTTTATTTCTCTAATGACTAGTGATGTGGAACATTTTTTCATATGTTTGTTGGACACTTATGTGTCTCCTTTTGAGAAGTATCTGTTCTTGTCTTTTGGCCACTTTTTAATAAGGTTGTTTGTTTTTTTCTTGTTTACTTATTTATGTTCATTATAGATTCTGGATATTAGAATTTTATCAGATGCGTAGTTTACAAATATTTTTTCCCATTCTGTAGGATGCTGTTTATGCCGTCAATTGTTTCTTTTGCTGTCCAGAAGTAATTAGGTCTGATTTGTTTTTGTTACCATTAATTTCAGAGACCTAGTCATAAAATTTTTGCCAATGCCTAAGTCCTGAATGGTATGTCGTATGTTTGTTTCTAGGGTTTTTATAGTTTTATGTCTTACAATTAAGTCTTTAATCCACATTGAGTTGATTTTTGTATAAGATGAAAGGAAGAGATCCAGTTTCATTCTACTGCATATGGCTAGCCAGTTATTGCAACACCATTTATTGAATATATAGTCTTTTTTCCATTGCATGTTATTGTCAACTTTGTCGATGATCAGATGGTTGTAAGAGTGTGGCTTTATTTTTGGGGTCTCTATTATCTTTCATTGACCTTTGTGTCTGTTTTTGTAAAAGTACCATGCTGTTTTGTTTACTGTAGCCTCATATACAGCTTGTAGTTGGGTAGTGTGATGCCTCTTGCTTTGTTCTTTGTGATTGTTACCTCTCAGATGGTAAGAGGAGGTGAAGTAAGTAAGGTGAAGAGGAGATGAAAGATTCTTTTAGGTAAAGGGAAGAGTTTAGAAAAAGTCAGTTAACAAGATGTCTGGTGTTTTGGAGAACTTGAAAGAAGGCCAATGTAACTCTACTATTATGGAAAAGAATAGATTGGAGCAAAATTCCAGAAGCAAGCCATATTATGAAGGCCAGTGGAGAATTTGAACCTAAGTCTTCATGCCGTAAAAGAGTTTTAATCTAGAAAATGACATTGAGAATTGCGTTTTTATGACCTAACTCTGGCTGCTTGTAGAGAATGCATTGAATGGAAGAAAGGATTTATGTAACTGATTTAGGATTAATTACAAAGTTCTATCACCTAGCACAAGCAAGAAATGATGGTGTCTTTAATTAAGAGAAAATATGTAAGCTTAACTGTCAATGCATACTATTTCAAATTTTGAATGCACTTCTCACTTCCCTCTCCAACATGCACAAACATCAGATTTAGCTTATAATTGCAATAAGGGTTAGAATCCTACCAGAGGAAAATTTAGCTGTAATTGTATGTAAATCCCTTATAAAGGTAAAGCTACGTGGTATATTACACAAAATTGAAAAGATTTTTGTTTTTGTTTTTATTTATTGAAGTTTGAAAGTCAGCTGTGTTTACTTATATTCCTCAGAGCATTTGGTTTCAAGGGCTGTTCTTTGTAGTTCTACTGAAATTGTTCTTCCATTGGCTTTTGTCTCTGGCATCTTATAGTCACTGTGCTGTTGAATTTGTGGACTCATTCTTACTTTTTGCTTCCATTGATTCAAGAAATTAGAATTCTGTTTTTCCCATTACCATTATTTAATTCATGACTTGTTCATGATACCTCATTTGATAATAGTATAAATTTATGAACAACATTAATTATCAATATATGTTAAAATAATCTCTAATAATATTCATATATTCATTTATTCATTTACAGTAATTTATTAATGAATATATTGAATGTATATGATAAAAATCCTCAATAACCTTTTTATGTCTATTTATGTCTATTTTTATGTCTATTTTCCTGTAGATCTCTAATTATCCTTGTTTATAAAAGTCTTACATATAAAATTTAAAGTAATTTAGTATTGTTTTTATGCATGAATTATTATTATAACATAAGAAAAATGAAATCATGCATTATACATAATCTATTCAAACTATCTTATCATAGTATTTAAAAGTTAGTTATATAGTGCTAACATCTAGAAATTCTATGCAGAACTAACATATTGGAACCGCAATTTTCTCATGGCCTCTTGCATTTTCTTGTTTCTCAGGGTGTAAATAATTGGATTCAGTAAGGGTGTGATAACCGTATAAAATACAGCTAGAGTTCTATTGCTTGCCAAACTACTGAATGGCCAAGCATAGATAAAAATACAAGGTCCAAAGAACAGAGTGACCACAATGATGTGGGCAGACAATGTGGACAGTGCCTTGGAGAGCCCAACTGATGATTTTTTTGGTACACTGACCAGGATGGCAATGTAAGAAACAAGCAAGAGGATGAAACAAGTAAAAGAGAGCAGCCCACTGTCAGCAATGACAAATAATTCCAGGGTATATGTTTCAATGCAAGCAAGCTTGATCACAAGGGGAAGATCACAAAATATGTTGTTTATGACATTGTGACCACAGAAAGGCAAGTTCACTGTTAAAACTATCTGGCTCATGGTATGCATGAAACCAATTATCCATGAAAGTGTCACAAACCCATGTAGCAGCCTGTGGCTCATGAGTGTCCTATAGTGCAGGGGTTTACATATGGCTACATACCTGTCAAAGGCCATGATTATCAGAAGAGTCATCTCAGCACCCCCAAAGAAGTGCATAAAGAACATCTGGGTCATGCAGCCCCACACAGAGATGGTCTTGTGTTCAGTGAGCAGATCTATGATCATCTTGGGTGTCGTGGCAGTGGAGAGACACATGTCCAAAAAAGAGAGATTTCCAAGGAGAAAGTACATGGGAGAATGAAGGGTCGAACTACATGTCACTGTGACCATAATGAGAATGTTTCCCACCACAGTAGCACCGTAGATTAAGGAAAATGTCACAAAGAAGAAAATTTGTAGTTCCCATTGTCCAGAAAATCCTTGTAAAATAAACTCGATCACCAGAGATCCATTTTTAAGATCCATTTACTCAACTCAGAAAGGTTCCAGAAGTTCTTTATATACAAAGAGAATTAAAAAATAAGTCACAGTTAACACCAATATTTTTCTGTTTCTATTAGTTGGTGATAATAGTTGATGATATGAGATCATATAATTTTAAATATATCAACACAGCACTGTTTATACTTTGAGATTAGATTATATATCACTTTGAAACAATATTCTTATAGATATGCAGTAATTACAAATCATTTGAAGAATTAGAAGTTCCATTTTCTATTGTTTATTCCATAAAATGATACTCTTATCAATGGATCTTGGCTTTCTTACTCATTTGTTCACATATAAAGATTAGATACTAGTCAATTCCTTTTTATGTTGCCTTTTATTATTATAGTATTTGGTACCTGCACGTATTGAGATTATGTTATCCCAGTATATAAGGAATACAAGATTTAGAAAATGAAGAATTACATTGTTCTGCATCTGTGAAGTAATTTGTGAAGGTTTTTCTATGGTTCTAAACTAAATAAGCAAACAAACAAAAAAGCACACACACACACACAAATCAGGAGCTAATTATACATGGAAGAAAGTATATAAATTTATTAAAAATAAGTTTTCTTTTTAATATACAGGTATACCTCTTTTACTGTGTTTCACTTTATTGTGCTTTGCAGTTATTTAATGTTTTATAAACTGAGGGTTTGTGACAACCCTGGGTCCAGCAAGTCTATTGGCACCGTTTTTCCAACAACTTGTGCTCACTTTATGTCTCTGTGTCACATTTTGCTAATTCCCAAAATATTTATTTCAAACTGTATTATTATTATTATGTATGTTATTTGATCTGTGACCAGTAATCTTTTATGTTACTATTTTAATTATTTTGGGGCACCACAAGCCGTGCCCATGTAGAATGGCAGACAATTGATAAATGTTGTTTCTAACTTCTCCACCAACCTACTCTTCCCTCATCTCTCTCCTTGTCTTCAGGCCTGGCTAGTCTTTGAGGCACAGCAATATTAGATTTAGGCCAATTAGTAGCCTTGCAATAGCCTCTAAGTGTTCAAGTAAAAGGAAGAGTTGCGTGTCTTTTACTTGAAATAAACTAAGAAAAAAAACTGGAGACAGTAAAAGGATCAGTGGTTTCTAGGGGTTAGAATGAAAAAGGGAGAAATGAAGAAATAGGAGAAGTACAGAGGATTTGTAGGATAGTGAAACAATTCTGTATCTACTATACTTGGAAATACGTAACACATTTGTCAAAACCCATAGCATGTATAACATCAAGAGTAAATCCTAACGTAAACTGCAAATATGGGGAGATAATGATGTGCAATGTAGGTTCACCAGTGGTGAAGAATTTACCACTCTGGTTCAGGTTGTTAATGGTGGGGGAGACTGTATGTGGCATCAGAGGGAATATGGGAACTCTTGTACTTCCTGTTCAATTTTGCTATGAACTTAAAACTGCTCCAAACAACAAAGTCTGTAAAAAAGTTTTTTAAGCCAGAAGTGATTAAGCTTTGTGAGGAAAGTATGTCTAAAGCTGAGACAGGCTGAAAGCTAGGCCTCTTGCACCAAACAATTAGTCAATTGTAAATGCAAAGAAAAAGTTCTGAAAGGAAATTAAAAGTGCTACTCCAGTGACCTCATGAATAATAACAAAGTGAACCATCTTTATTGCTGATATGGAGAAAGTTTTAGTGATCTGGATAAAAGTTCAGATCAACTACAACATTCCCTTAAGCCAAAGCCTAATCCAGAGCAAGATCCTAAACGCTCTTCAATTCTATGACATCTGGGAGAGTAGAGGAAGTTGAAGCTAGCAAAGGTTAGTTCATGAGGTTTAAAGAAAGAACCCATTCTTATTACATACAACTACAAGGTGAAGCAGCAAGTGCTGATATAGAAGCTGCGGAAAGTTATCCAGAATATCTGGCTAAGATCATTGATAAAGATGGCTATGTTAAACAACAGATTTTCAATATAGATGAAACAGCTTTCTATTGGAAGAAGATGCTGTCTAGGGTTTTCATAGCTAGAGAGGAGAAACCAATGCCTGATTTCAAAACTTCAAAAAACAGGCTGATTCTTCTGTTAAAAGCTAATGTAGCTGGTGATTTTCAGTTGAGGCTAATGCTCATTTACCATTCCAAAAATCCAAGGCCTTTGTGAATTATGATAAATCTACCCTGCCTGTGCTCTGTAAATGGAACAGCAAAGCCTGAATGATAGCACATTTGTCTACAGCATGGTTTACTTGATATTCGAAGAGCACTGCTGAGAACTGCTCAGACAAAAAAGATTCCTTTGAAAAGATTACTGCTCATTGACAGTGCATCTAGTTATTCAAGAGCTCTGCCGGAGATGTGCAAGCAGATTAATGTTGTTTTTGTGCCTGCTGATTTGACATCCATTCTGCAGCCCATGGAGCAAGGAGTAATTTTCATTTTCAATCTTATTATTTAAGAAATTTTGTAAGGCTATAGCTGCCATAGACAATGACTTCTCTGATGGATTTGGGCAAAGTAAACTTAAAACTTTCAGGAAATAATTTGCCGTTTTAGATGCCATTAAGAACATTTATGATTCATGGAAGGAGATCAAAATATCAACATTAACAGGAGCTTGGAAGAAGCTGATTCCAATCCTCATGAATTACTTTGAAGAGTTCAAGATTTCCATGGAGAAGACTTTCCATGAAGAAGACTTTCCATGGAGAAAGTAATTGCAAATGTAGTAGAAGTAGCAAGAGATCTAGAGTTAGAAGAGAGTCCTGAAGATGTGACTGAATTGCTGCAATATCATGACAAAACTTTAAAACATAAGAAGTTGCTTCTTGTGAATGAGCAAATACTGTTTTTTTGGGGGGGGATTGGGGGAATGGAACCTATTCCTGGTGAAGATGCTGTGAACATTGTTAAAATGACAACAAAAGATTTAGAATATTCCATAAATGTCGGTGATAAAGTAGCAGTAAGGTTTAAGAGGATTGATCCATTTTGAAATAAGTTCTAATCTGGGTTAAATGCTATCAAATAGCATCATATACTACAAATAAATAGTTTGTGAAATGAAGAGTCAATTGATGTGGCAAATTTTATTGTCTTATTTTAAGAAATTGACACATCCATTGCAACTGTCGGCAATTAATTCCCTGATCAGTCAGCACTCATCAACATTGAGGCAAGACTGTCCACTGGCAAAAAGATTACATCTTATTAAAGGCTCAGATAATCAACACTTTTAAAAACTAGAGTATACGGGAGGCTGAGGCAGGAGAATGGCGTGAACCCGGGAGGCGGAGCTTGCAGTGAGCTGAGATCCGGCCACTGCACTCCAGCCTGGGGGACAGAGCGAGACTCCGTCTCAAAAAAAAAAAAAAAAAAAAAAAAACAAAAAAAAAACCTAGAGTATATATGTTTAGCCATAATGCTATTACATACTTAATAGACCACAGTAAAGTGTAAACATAACTTTTATATGTACTAGGAAACCGAAAAAATTGTGACTCACTTTAATGTGAAATTCACTTTATTGTAGTGGTCTGGAACCAAACCAGCAATATCTCTCAGGTATCCCTGTACTGAGAATAACAGGAAACATGGACTCAGCTTCAAATCTTTTTGAGCTTGTTTTTTCAAATCCTGTGTTACCGTTGTTCACGGTGAGGAGCTTGTGCGTTGTGTATATGTGTACAGATGTGGTGGTTTAGAAGTAAATACTAAAGTGATTTAGTCCTAATGTATTGCTTCTATTTGGGTGTAAAGTTTAACACTAAATCATCGTTACTCAGTTTTTTAGACAGTGTTCATAGGATCTAGAGTGATCGAAAGTGGTCAACCACAATTAAGTGATTAGTATGTGCCAGGCTCCATTCTAAGTGTTTCATATACGTTAATTTGTTTAATGCTCATAACAATACCGTGATGTAAGTACTATTTTTGTCTTCATGCTGCGTGTAAGGAAACTGTGGCATTCAAATAGTTAATGACTTATTCATGGTCACACAGCTAACATGGATGAGAGCTAGTATTCAAGCTGAGTTAGTTTGACACCAGAATCTGGGCTTATACCAAAACACCATATTGTCTCAAAAATTAAATTGCTGTACATTACAGCCAAAGTTTTAATTATTGATTGAATATGTGTGTTCCATATGAGTGGGTTTGGGGATATGATTCAACAAGTATTTTGGGATCCATCTGTTCTACAATTAACGGTATTATTTTCTCATACAGAATGAATCAATCCCCCATATCTAGAGACTTTACAATCTAGAGAGACATGATTATCAAACAAAAAATAGCAAATGAGCCCTGTGAGAAAACATGTAATTTGGTACAAGGTATATGCAAAATGTCATAAGAGGTTTAGAAAAGTAGAGATCAATTTCAAGTGACACTTTTAGGTATGACTTCAGGCTTGGTCATATTATCTTCAAAACACTTTTTAAAACCAATTTTTTATGGTAAGTAAACAAAAAAGGATGAGGAGTAGAAAATGTGTGAGCATCTATAAAATGAAAAGATTGAAGAGCAGTGCAAAGAAAGAGTGATATACTTAGAAAGGAGACTGGATTAAGATATTTAGATGAATAGGAAATGCCTGGTTTCTTTTCTCCAATGAACTGTAATTCTCTCCTTGTTTGCATTCTTCCTCAGTTTTCCGCCAAAATATTGTATTATCATCATCCAAATGTAACTACCTCTATTGTTTTCCTATCTTAGAGATTTTTAAGAAATGGATAATGGTTACAAATTAGAGAAAATAAAGATAAAGATGATGTAATGTAGTTCCTGTAGGTCAACCTGTAGGAACACACTGAATGGGTACTCAATGACAGGCTGTGGCCCTGGAGGACACTACATCGGTGGCCACATCTTCGTTACAGGGTTGTGTTGAATGCTTGTCATGTAAAGGAGCAATAATTTTGCTTTTGAGACTCCTGTAACAGCAGTAACAATAACTAGATACATTTGGGAAAACAGCAAGAGTTGACAATTGCTAGACAGAATGAAGATAACAGCTGTAATCCGAGGGTAAATAGCTTTGCTACCTGGGATTTTATGCCCTGAGATACAGTGAAAACAGAAAAACTTAGGTAAGAAATCAATACAATGTGGCATAAGTTGATTAAGAGAACTTTATTTTGCCTTTTATTTCAGAGGAAAAGCTGGCATTTATTTATGTTGATGGCTTTCGCAGCATTTGCTTCTCTTTTTACTCTTCTCCCTTTCTAAGCAAGCTTTCTAAAACTATTTCTCTAGTCTACAGTTAATACAGTATGCCTATTCTTATAATTGAGTGTACAAAAGCCATGTAGGTTAATGAAAATAAATTATCATAAAGCTTAGATAATTCTGTTAATGAGAACAATTTGCTTTCCATTGAATAATCAATTATACAGTTTATAATAATTACTTTTACTAAATAATTTATTATATTCTCTGAAGGAAATTGAAAGTAGAACAATATATTAGGGTTAAGAGAGAACTTTGTAATGTATTATTCTACACATCTTGTTTAGTAAATGAAAAATCAAGATCCACATAATTAAGTAAATCTTCCCAGGTCATAGAGGCAGAACCACCCCCCAAGATGTCATGAGTATTAGGTGAGATGATGTGGGTATAAGCTCCTGGCAAGGCAGAGGATGGACACTGAGGGGGTATGTGTTTAATCTATGTCATTTGTGTAAATCCAAGATTACAATCCTGGGAATTTTTCATATAAATCCCTCTTATGAAAGGAATTGACCGAGACTCATTTTATTAAGTAGTTGAATATAAACATTTCTGCTCTTGTCCATGCATATATAATACATATTACTTAATATTAAAATAATTTGTTAAAGTAAATATTTGCTTTTTCTTTTAGCCACTTGAAGAAAATAATTTCAATTTTGACTGATTTTATGATTTTCAAAAAAAGTTATACCTAATTAGGCTAAAATAGAGATGAATCTCAAAAACATTATGCTTAGTAAAATAAGTCTGACACAAAAGACCACAGGCTATATAATTCTACTTACAGAAAATGCCCAGTAAAGGCAAATCTATAGAGACAGAAAGGATATTAGTGCTTGCTTTTGGCCAAAGCTTGCTGTAAATGGGCGTGATGTTTCTTTTTGTGGTAACGAAAATGGATTGATAAGATTATGGTGATGGTTGCACAACTATGCAAATATAATAATAATAATAATTGAAATGTGTACTTAAAATGGATGAATTTTTAGTATATGAATTACATGCAATAAAATTTCAACTGTTTTACAAATTTAATCTAGTTTTAAAATTTCTTAAACTCCCGTATTTGAATTTGTATTTTTAGCTGCCATCTGGATTTGGAAACTTGCTATTCTGCTTTCTCTACTATTTAGAATACTCATATTGAGATTTCTAAATTATTTACATTTTCTTTATTCCCTTGACTATGGACATCTTCTAAGGACTTCTTCCTCATTATTTCTGTAAGATCTCCTTTGTATTTATTGTTTAATGGTAAGTTTTACTTGGAGATTTTCCAAATATCTAATTATGATCACTAATTCTATCTCTCTCCAGTTCCTTCTCCAACTGTCAAGATGGTATGTTTATTTACATGTTCTGTCAACACCTGAAAGTTTACGAAAAGAAATAATATTCCCTATTTGCCAAAAAGAGTTGCTAGCTTTTCTATTATTTTCAATGATAGTACGAGTTTTTCATAATGATCAGAATTTACCCTTTTTTTTGTTTATTCATCATACTTAATCACTTACCATCTACGAGCCAATTTTACCCTCCAATATCATTTTGATGGCATATTTTCTTTCAATTTTCATATAAATTGTTGATTTCAGCTCTTTATGAGATACTATTATGTGATCTCCCAATTAAAGAGGATCTAATACCTTACATGCCAAAGGCTTTTCCTTCCAGCCAAAACAAATTAAAATATCATCCTCAGTATATTGAAGTTCTAATAAATCAGCTTGCTACAATATTTTTACTTACCTGTTCTAAAGGCACAGTATGAGGAACAAGTTGTTCAAGAGGTTATTCAAAATTAAAAATCTTTTTATTCTCTATGATACCCCATATATGATTCTGCATTCTGCTTTCTGTCTTTTTAGAAAAGATGTGAACCACTTTAGGGGCAGATTTGCTGGAGCTCTGGGAATCCAAATTTCAGTGGGACTTGTGAAACCACTGAGGCTTCTGCCCTAGTATGACCAGGAGAGATGTTTACCTCTAATTTCTGGCCCTGTAATATGCTGTGGCTCTCTCTGAATTGTAGCTTGACTAAAATAGCCATAGGAGTGTTGGTTGATTGGCTGTGATATAGTAAGTGTAGAGTAGATAGCTTTGATTTAATGGAGCTTCCTTTCCCTCACATTACTCTCAAGCTCTCCTCTTATCTTCCCTCTAGCAATTTTGTGAGTAATTCTCAAGAAGAATAATCTTCAAACTTTTCTGCATGTAGTTCTTCCATATAAATAATTTACATGTATATGTTATAAATGTACTATTAAAAGTGAACAATATATATAAAGAAAACATACTAAAGAAGTAGAAATTTTTAAAGTCAGTTGTGTTGAATAATTTAAAGTCTGACATTAGAAATGATACAATTGTTTTGTGTTCACTAAAATATAAACAATTATTTTTTGACTTAGGTACCTTGCTTTGAGATATTCAGAGAATATCTGTAGCAAAAAAGAGTTTCATAATTATTGCCATTTTACTATAAAACATGACAATAAATATTTATTTTATAAGGTATTGCTTTTACAAAATTAATCATATTGATGATTCTGGTATTCCATAAATCTCAGGCTTCAGAGTTTATTTGAATAACTTGCTAACAAAGGATGTTGTGAATAAATTCAAATTAATTGACATTTGTCACTATTTTGAAGTCTTGCTTAGTCCCTGTTCAATTCACCACTTAACCCATAGCTTAATCTAGATTTTTCTCATAGACTTTTATTGAAGGAGTCATAAGAGTTGATTAATTTTTTTTAATTATAAATGTTGGAATCACCCACACTTTTTTTTTTTTTTTTGAGATGGAATTTTGCTCTTATCGCCCACACTGGGGTGCAGTTGCATGATCTCAGCTCACAGCAACCTCTGCCTCCCTGGTTCAAGCAATTCTCCTGCTTCAGCCTCCCAAGTAGCTGGTATTACAGGCACATGCTACCACGCCTGGCTAATTTTTATTTTTAGTAGAAATGGGGTTTCACCACATTGGCCAGGCTGGTCTCGAACTTGTGACCTCGGGTGATCCGCCCACCTCGGCCTCCTAAAGTGCTGGGATACAGGCGTGAGCCACCGCACCTGGCCACCCATACTTTTACTGTGTTTGATAGCGTTTGCTAACAAGGAGTGCATTTATTTATATCATGTTGCTCATTATAACCATTTATACCATTGCAGAGTATAAGTATTTTCTCGGTGAAATATTACTTTTGTTATTTTGCTATTTGGTAAGAAAAATTTAAACACTGTTTATTACATTTAGCTAAAAATGTAAAGCCCTCCATAACTGGAGATATTACAAAGAAAATTATATAAATTTATTTTGTTGTACATATTTACTTTTTAAATGTTTTGTTGGTCATGATGACTTCACTAGCTAATAAATCAAGGCACAGTACAGATTGTCAAGTTCAATATTAATAACAAAAGTAAATCCATATTGTAAGATAATGTTTCTTAATAACTTAGAATGTTTTAGCTGGCTTACTATCAGTTCAGATAGTTAATTGTTCTTTTACTTTGTAATATAGCTGACAGAGTGAATTCCTACTATATGTAGAATTCTTACAGCCATTTTATAATTGTTCATATGAGTTTTAATAATTAGAATCATCTCCAATCCAAAGTTAAAGTGGAAAAATATTTTATAAGCCCCTTATAAATTTTGGAGAACAAAATTGAGCTAAAATAATATAATGACATCTTTAATCTCTCTCTTCCCCTTAATTGGGCACACCAAATTTGAAAGACATAACAATATGTTCAAAGCAAATGATTAAGAAGTGAACTGCTTTCAACTCCTCTGTCTTTTGGTTAACTCACACTTTCCTCAGAAAACTTTAAACATCATGTATAACATATGACCAGATAACATACAGATTCAACTAGGGCACCAAAAATTATCTGTCTATTAAATATTAATAAAGCTTTCTAAAAATTTATCTCTTCAAATTGAAATAGAGATAACAACAGATGTTGTTATTTTTCTTTTGTTACCTGCTTGTCTGCAGCTGGCTTTAAAGTATTCACTATGCCTTGGGGAAAAAAATGGGTTTAAATAACTGGCTAACTCAGTCTTCGTTTTTGGATCAAATATGGATTCTGACCCAATTAAACATTCCTCCAGGTCCTGTACTTCCCAGACTAATAGTTTTCTTTTTTTTTTTTATTGGTTGATTAAATCTTTATCCTAACTTATTGGCTAGAATAAAACTCTGAGATTCTTAAATTATTCCTTCCCCATCTCAAGTACTTAATATTTTTTATTTATATTCCCTTTATAATATATTCAGTGGTAGCAGGGATTGTATCTATCAAACATCTCTACCCCTAGTTTAATGTCTTACTTTTGGTAGATTTAATAAATTTACTGCTTCTTCCCTGATGGCCTTCAACTCTCTGATGTTGTATATATTCTCTTTTGATTTTCTTTGAACATTTTACTGGGTGACAAATTAAGCTGTTCTAACTTCAAATTTGTTTTCTGGCAGCATATATACTTATAGTGTAGCTCTTGTTCCAAGAAATAAGGAAATTATCCACAAGTAGTTCACAAGGGACTAAAATAAGGCCTTGAAGTTAAGTACTGAACTCAGCAAAACTGAAAGCTTTATTGAGCCTAAACTGGATGTCAGGAACTTGTCCTCAGGAAGCTTTATCATTGGAGACTGACCCCAAATAATAAAATGCTGAGAGTAATAATATAGATATGGCATGAGTCAAACTGTTTTGTGGAGTTTGCAAATTTTCTCATAAAAGAGATCACCTCTTTCAAAAGAAACAGTTGTGCCTCTAATAAGTAGAGACTTTAAAGGCAATAGAAACTGCTAAGAGAAACCCTACTGGAATCACAGATAATCCTGGGAATAAGAGACACTGTGGATACGTACCAGCTACATCCACTTAGAAGAAAATCAGAGAAAGGTATGTGGCAGAAATGAAAACATTCTTCAAGCCACACACAGTTCCACTGACAAAGGGTTGAAGCCTTACTGGCACAAGAAGCTTAAGCAAAACCTCTAAGCAAACGCTAGCTAAAAAACAAACAACATTGAACCAAGAGCAACTTCTTAGGAAGTCGGGCTTACAAATACAATTACACAAATACCTGGCAGCCTGGAGGACTGAGTGAATGTCCACATGTGTGTACTTTTTAGGAGTGATTGGAAGGGGAATATTCTAGTCCCTAAACAAATGTGGGGCAAAAGTGTGTAAACTTCCTGAATTGTGATAGAAGCCTCCTAGCCACACCCACATTTAGTGATAAAGGATAAAAATCTAATTTGTCAAGAAGGATACTTAAGCAAAATCTTTGTTCCATAAGTTGCTTGTGCTGTCTTTGAGATAATCCACAAGTAGCAGGCTAGGAGAATTTTTAAAAGGGATATATTTGGAGTGGAGACATCAGACAGTGCACACTGCAGGGGAAATCGACTTCACAGGATTAAGCCGAGTCATTATATAAACAATTAAACAAACAATAACAAGAAAATCATCAGTGGATGGGAGTGGTGGTCAGTAATCAGTTACTACAATAAAATGTCCAATATTCAAGTGAAAAATGATGAGAAATGCAAAGAAACACAAAAGTGTGACATATACATGAAAAAAGACAATAGAAACTGCTTTTATGGGAACCAAGATATTACACTTAGTAGAGAGCAACTTCAAAAGTTATTATAAATATATCTTGAGAACTAAAGAAAACCATGTCTAAAGAATTAAATGAATGTATAAAGTCCATGTCTTAGTAAATAAAAAATATCAATAAAGATATAGAAATTATAAAAAAAGGGCCAAATGGAAATTCAGAAGTTGAAAAATACAATAACTCAAATGAAGAAATCAATAGAGGAGCTCACCAGTAGATTTGAGCTGGCACCAGTGGACCTGGAAACATATCTATAGCAATTATGCCATCTCAACAGAGAGGGATAAAAATAAGGAAAAATAAATAGAGCCTCAGAGAATGTGGAGCACTAGTGAGAGCACCCATCTATATGTTATGAAATGTCAACTTTGGCTTCTGGATTGGACATTAGCCTGATAATGATCATATTACTTCAAATAGGGAGTACAGAAAAAATAACAGTCTTTGGAAGTTAGGTAATTTAATTTTTTTGCATTTCAGCCTTCAGATACCTTCAAGATAGCTGGGGAAGGGTAAGTAGGAAGTTGAAAATCAAAATAGCTCAGAAAAAAAAGTAGCTCAGAAATAAGGAACAAAAAAGGTTAGATGATATTATCAACATTTAGGTAACTGCAGAAAGCAACTACCACTCTAAAGGCTAGATTAGAAAAAAAGAGGAAGCAATATTATACAGAGCCCACAATTCCTGATGGCAGAGTGCTATCATTGCTGCTGTTGGAACCTCTATCCTGTATTAAAAATTAAGAGCTCACATGCTTAAGAAAGCTTCAAGAGCCTTCAATCTTGCTGATGCTGCTGGTCCCAGCAAGACTTCTACAGCCCACAGTTGCCTGCTACTGCTACTGAGAAAGACAGAAGAGAGATCGAAGGCTTCTCCATTTTTTCATTTTTTTCGCCTTTTAGTGTCATGAATGTCTTCCACTGGCAGAAACTCACAGGAATACGTTTACAAGAGAGTCTAGGAAATGCAATTCTTAGGCTTGTAACTCCCTACTGTAGAGAGAAGACTATAGAGCTGACATGGGGCTGAAAGTCAACAGACAAACATTCAGAATGTTCCACTTTGGTTACTCAGTATCAATACACATCATTCTACATTTATTTAAACTTCCAAAGAATGACAATAGCTTCAGTCTAAAGATGCATCTATCCTGCAAACAAATTAAGACACTCTGGCCTCCTTTCTCTAACTGAAAACCAAAAATCCTCATTGGTTACTATATCCATTTCTGTATGGTGATGCCATCTTTTCAAATTCAGTCATAATCCCACATTAATATTCTGTAACCTAGAGACTAAATTGTAAATTAGTCTCCTTGATAAGGAAAAATTAAAAGGAAAAAAGGAATCAGGAATTTATGAACAAATGCAATTTATATATAAAAAATATTGTAGCTTCTAGAATCATCATTTTACTAACAAGTTGTGAGACAATATTCATGGCTGCCTTCTTTTACTGCCTATTTTATTCCTCTTTGTATGCATTCAGATCTCCAATGACGGTGATTCTTTACATGGTGGAATGAATAAAAATTTTACTTTTCCTAGGCGATGTAATTTTCACTTATTTTTATTACTTGATATGCAAATAATATGAGGTACCACAGCAAATCACTTGGGTTTCAGACATGGTCTTCCCTACCCCACCATACAACAGCAATTCTAGTATGCATTGATAATTGGAGTGAATCAACTTAGCTGGTTTAATAAGCTCTTCTCATTTTAATTAGAGATGAAAGATGACTGAAACGTCTGAGATGGGTGTGGTGAGTCACGCCTGTAATCCCAGCACTTTGGGATGCCAAAGCGAAATCGATTGCTTGAGCTCAGGAGTTCAGGACCGGCCTGGGCAGCATGGTGAAACCTCATCTCTACAAGAAATACAAAAATTAGCTGGGCATTGGTGGCTTGTGCCTGTAGTCCCAGCTACTTGGGAGGCTGAAGCTGGAGAAGTGCTTAAACCTGGGGGGCAGAGGCTGCAGTGAGCTGATATAGGGGCACTGCACTCCAGCCTGGGTGACAGAGCGAGACCCTGTCTCAAAACAAATTACCAAACACACACAAACAAAGAGAAAAAAAACGTGGAGGGGAAGAAGATTCAAATGTCTTGGTCTTGGTGACAGTTTTTACTTTCAGGTTAATAAAATACTACTTATTTTCTTTTTGCAAAGACATTTATTGAGAACTATGATCTGTAAAGAAGGATACAGAACACAAAAAATTTATGTTATTAAAATGTAGATAGGAAAATATTTTTAGTTAGAAAAACATAGATTTTGTAGTTAGGTATAGGATCTGATACTGGATCTAGTACTTACATTTCTGTGGCAAGTTCATTACATTTTATAATGCTCAGTTTTGTTACCTATTGACAATATGTAAATAATATTCTCTATTTTCCTTGTTGTGAAATAGGAGAAAATTTATGGAAAGTGCCTCATACATGAATAGCACTCAATAAATTACATTTAAAAAATCACTTAATCAATAAGCAACATAAAATTACAACATAAGCAAATAACATATTGGAATAGTTTGTACTTGGAGGAAAAACCATAATGTTTTATTGCATATACACTTACATAGGGATCGATTATTGTATCCCAAAATATGGCTTATGTTTGGTACAAAAATCATCCACTTCAGTGTCTTCGGATCATCACGATGACAGCAATACTGGTGATGCTTTTAGTGATTATAGTATTTTAGTTATAAAGTGGATCTAGAACTCACAAAGTTAATCTTTATTTTTCTTAATGCTTTCCTCATGTCGTTATTCCTGAATGTGTAGATGATTGGATTTAAAAGGGGAGCAAAAATTGTTTAAAACACAGACATCAATGGAGACAGTGCTGAATGGCCTTTCATAGATAAAGACACAAGCTCTGAAGAACTGTACCACCACTGTAATGTGGGCTGAAAGAGTGGACAAAGTTTTGGAAGACCCCCTGGAGGAATGATGTCAAATAGTAATCAGGATGATGCTTTAGGAGATTAACAGAAAGATGAAACACAGCAAAGAAAGTAGTCCACTGTCTGCAATGACTCATAGCTCCAAGACGTAAGGGTCTGCACAGGCAAGTTTGATCACAAGGCAGATCACACACAAAAAAAATATCCACAACACTGAGACCACAGAATGGCAAAGTTACTGTGAAAACAATTTGGCTCATGTTGTGCATGAAATCCGTGGTCCAGGAGCGAGGAGCAAGTCTGATGCAATGGACTTGTAATGGAGGAGTTTGCATATGGCAAAGTATCTATCGATTGCCATGGGTAAGAGTAACATCATCTCACTTCCACCTAAAAAGTGAAGGAAAAACTTCTAGGTCATGCAGCCTTCATAGGACATGGTCCTATATTCACTAATTATATTATAGATTATCTTAGGAGTAGCAAAGGAGGCCAGGGGCATATCAATAAAAGACAGGTTGGCCAGTAGGAAGTACATGGGAGAATGCAATTGAGGATCCAGTTTCACTACAAAGATAATGATTAGGTTACCTAATTATGGATATATATATAATGGAAAAAAATAAGAAAAAGAAAATCTGTAGCTCATGAGATTTTTGAATCCCAGTAAAATAAACTCAGCCATCATGGACTGATTTTGTTTTTCCATTTGTTTGTCTGTTGGCATATATGACCTAAAACAAAATAAAAATAGATTAAATTCTGAGAGATATGAGAAATGAAATACATATGCACTTAACACGGCTTTCTAAAATTCACTGAAATGTGCAAAAAGAATCAAAAGTATTGAACAACAATAAATCCAATATCTTTTAAAGAGTAGACATAATTTCTCAGCAAAGATTATGAATAACTGCCAATAGGTTTGAATAAATTTGAAGCCGTCAATATGTAACTCATATCTACATCAATCTTGAGAAAAATGAATAACCCAGTTGGGAAGGAAGTATGAAAGTTTCCTGCCACCTCTTTAGAATTTGAGGAACAGATTTATTGATCCTCCATAGGCAAAGAAGAGGGCCTGTCCATCTCCAAATCTCTTTCTACACTCAAAAATAATGAGGAACATGCAAGTGAAGGAGGAAGCAAATGGTTTTTTAATTGAGAAGGATCAAGAAAAATGAAATTGATAAGATGGAATATAGAACATTAACATACTATGAGTCACTTCTGTAGTTGCTGCTGAAAGTAAGATAAGCAGAGATGATAAACAGAATGAATCTTTGATACACATGAGTCTATGGTTGTGCAAATTGAAGTAACTTCTCACCTTTTTCCTGAGATTGAAAGAAAGGTCCAATATTTGAGTTTCCTCCCATGGGCACATGAATTTAGTATATTGGAAAGTATAGCACACAGAGATAGCATAATGAACATTTATTGCTGGCTTCCCTGCTTCACTTAACTTACTTTCTCTGAAAGTCCAAACAGATCTCTTAAACTATCCATGCTATTTATAACGCTATTATAAAGTGCAGAACTCTGGTTAAAATAAAAAGTGGGGGGATTGACAGGGAACACCTCCATATTGTTCTAGATAGGTAAAGCAGACCCATGTGAAACAACACCCATTTAAATATAAATAACGGTAACCAAAATTTTTGAAACAAGATAGCTAAGACGTAATAACAGAGTATTTTTTAAATGAGAGCTAAAATAAACAGAAAAAGATGAAATAGTTTATATCTAACTGGAAATCTTTTATTTATTTATTTATTTCAGACACAGTCTCGCTCTGTCACCTAGGCTGAAGTGCAGTGGTGTGATCATAGCTCACTACAGCCTTGGAATGGTGGGCTCAAGCAATTCTCCCACCTCAGCCTCCAGAGTAGCTGGGACTAAGGTGCATGCCACCACTTTTGGCTAACGTTTTTTTTAAATAGAGACAGGGGGTCTCATTTTGTTGCCTAGGCTTGTTTTGAACTTCCAACTTCAAGAGAGCCTCCCAACTTGGCCTCCAAAAGTGTCGGGATTACAGGTGTGAGCCACGGTGCTCCGCCAAAGAGACCTTACTAATAGAAAAGACATAATGTAGTTTTTAAATATTTTTAAATGTTTTAAGGAGTCAGAAAAACTAAAGAAAAATATAATAAAGATCTCCATACTACTATTCAGAATTAATAAATGTATTTTTATCACTTTGCTTCACAATTTTTCAATAAAATAAAGAATACTGGCAAAAGAACAGTTTTTCATCTTAGTATTTGGTGTGTGGTTTATTAAAAATTGAATAAGTGGTATCCTGTCATACCATTCTACAAATAAAAATTTTAGTTTTATTAACTAATTGCTATTATAAAAATTAGGCTATATATATATTTACATGTCAAAGACTTTTTCAAGCTTAGATTACAAGAAGTAGATTAGTAGGCCATTTTCAACTAATCAAATATTGTCAAAATTCTCAACAAGGGGTTATATATAATTATCCTGCTGATTCCCTATATATCTGGGTATTTTATTAGCTCTCATTCATTGTAGGAATGCAAGAATGCCTCAATATTGGGGAATCTAAATATGTCAAGTATCTTTAAATTCATCTGTATATTCAACACAATCTCAACCTGAATTCCAGAAGAAGTTTTTTTCTGAAAATTGACAAGTTAATTCTAACATGTATATGGAGATGCAAAAGGCAAAGTAAACCAAGGCAATCTAACAGAACAAAGATGGAGAATTTATGCTATTGTGTAGCAAGACCTACTATTGAACTACATAATAAAACAATTTGGTGTTGACTCAAGGATACAAAAGTAAACCAAATGAAACTGAAAATGTAAGAAAAGTTCTAAATTTTCTACATGATAACAACAAAAAAAAAAACATTCTACAACATTTGGGAGACACTAACAGCATAGTTCACTAGTCTCCAGGGGGGTTGCAGTATGATGCTTTAGCTGCTGCTCATGGCTCTTCCTTAGGAAAAGGGGCTCTTCCTGATGTCAGATATCCACAGTATCAATAAACACCAGCAGTTGGCTTTGTTATGTTCTCCTAAAGAAGCTGACTTCAAAATTCATATTGCCTAGCTTCTATGGCTTGGTAATTTAATCCTTTCTTCTACGTTTGCTTTCAAGTTTTCCTAATAAAAAAAGGTAGAGTCATTAGCAGATGAGGTGGCTTTCCTAGGACACATTACAATGCTGCACGCAGCAGTAACTTGGCCCCTGCATGCTTCTCCATGAGATGACAGGATAAGGAGATGCTTTTCTAAATGTTTACTTATAAGCTTCCCTAATAAATCCTGCCTTTCTTATGCGTGACTATGCCATGTGACATAGCAGCATGTTCCTTCATGCTCTACTCACTCTACATTATAGAGTTACAACATTTCAAGAATAAGGGGCCAGAATAGGAAGAGTGAGACAGTGAAATACAACAGAAAACTATTATCCAGATCTAGACACAAATATTTATGTACATGTGACATATGATAGGAATAGATTTTTTATCAATAAGGAAAATATTGAGTATATGATGACAGGGTAATTTGCTAATGCCTGGAGAGCAGTATCAGATTCTAATCTCATATGAAAATAAATTTCAGAGAAGTAAAATATTTACATCTGTAAAAATAAAATTATGATATTAGTGAAAGAAAAATGGGTGAATATTATTTTAACATAATGGAATGGATAAAAATATTCTAGACATAAAATTAGAATCCATGAAAACAAAGACATACATTTGACTATGAAAGTGAAAAAGTAAAAAAAGAGTAAACACAAGAAAAGAGATGATAATATATTTTCAAAACACGAAATAAAGAGCTGTTATCACTGATTTATGAATAACTTGTAGCATTTAGAACGGAAAGATTAAAGAAGCAATGAAAAATGAAGAGATTATATGGATTGTCAGTCCACAGAAGAGGTACAAATATCTTTAAAAACAAAAGTATTCTTGAGACCATCCTGGCTAACACAGTGAAACCCCGTCTCTACTAAAAATACAAAAAATTAGCCGGATGTGGTTGCGGGCGCCTGCAGTCCCAGCTACTCGGGAGGCTGAGGCAGGAGAATGGCCTGAACCCAGGAGGCGGAGCTTGCAGTGAGCCAAGATTGCGCCATTGCACTCCAGCCTGGGTGACAGAGCGAGACTCCCTCTCAAAATAAATAAATAAATAAATAAATAAATAAATAAATAAATAAATTCAACCTTATCTATAGTTAAAGAAATTCAAGTTAAAATAACAAAATGCGCATTTTTAAATCTATCATATTAAAATATAAATTCAATTTTGGTCAAGATGTGTGATGATGCTATAAAAAGTCTCATATACTACTTTTTTATATATCAACACAATATTTTTGGAGGACACTTGACACTTTTTCTTATATGTAAAAGTTTTTCAACAACTGGACAGAGAACCTTTACTTCTAGGATTTATAACCTAAGTTTTCAAATAAATATAATCAATAATGCTTATTGTAGCATTGTCTTTAATAAGAAAATATTAGCACCCCAGAAACCCATCCTTAATAGAGTGATTTAAAAATAGAAATCTCTATGTGTTGATATGAAAAATGTATATTACTAAAATTTAAAATGTCATGCTTTACATTGTGATAGTATATTAATGAAAAATTATGCATATATGCATATTAGCATCATAAAAATCTAGGTGAACCATAAATTCATCACACTAGCAACAGTGCTTATCTCTGGTATATTGGCTTATAGGATTTAACTCAGATTCTAGTTTTTACAAGTTCAAAATCTATGAAATTTTATAAGGTACAATTAGACTCTAGCCCTGTCTCTAAAAATGTAGTTGGCATTTCACTACTGAAGATTTCAAATCAGAGATTCACTTATTTTATATATAACTGTAAAAAATAACCTGTAAATAATTTGAGGTTTGTGATGGTAACTGGCTGTGCTGATTCACCATCTACTACCTAAAACGTGGAGAATTGCCACAACACTGAAAATTGAGGTTGACGACTATTGATTAGGCAATCTACTACAGATAGTACAGATTGGAAATACATTCTAAATCATTTATCATCTTAAAATTTTTGTTTATTTACTACTGACCTATAATAATTGTACAAGTTTATGGAATGCAGTGTGATGTTTTGATTACGTGTACATTGTATTGTGATCAGTCACGGTAGTTACCATGTCCATCACTTCGTACATTTGTTACTTCTTTGTGGTAATAAAGAAGTAGAATTAGTAGATGAATTTGTTACTTCTTTGTGGTGTCATCATATACTCAATATTTTTCTTATTGATAAAAAAATCTATTCCTATAATATGTCACTTTTATATAAATATTTGTGTCTAGATCTGGATAATAATTTTCTGTTGTATTTCACTGTCCCACTCTTCCTATTCTGGACCCTTATTCTTGAAATGTGGTAACTCTGTAACATAGAGTGAGTAGATAATTTTGAGATCCTTTATTCTAGCTATCCTGAAATATAAAATACATTGCTATTAGCTATAGTCACCCTACTCCATAATAGGGCACCAGAACTTGTTCTTTCTAACTATAATTTTGTACCCATTAACCAACTTCTCCCTCTGTCTCCTACTTCCCACCCCAGCCTCTGGCAACCACTATTCTACTTGCTACTTCTATGAGCTCTACTTTATGGATTCCATATATGAATGAGATTGTGTGGTATTTGTTTTTCTGAGCCTAGCTTATTTCACATAACCTTATGTCCACCAGGTTCATCTATGTTGCTGAAAATAACAGAATCTCATTCTTTTTTACAGCTGAATAGCATTCCATTGTGTATATATACTACATTTTATTTATCCATTCACTTGTTGATGGACACTTAGATTGATTCCATTTATTGGCTATTGTGAATAGTGCTTCAATAAACATGAGAGTACACATATATCTTTGAAATATATTATCAACTGAGTAAATGTAAAAAATGTTTAAGAAAATATATAAATGATGCTTAAACAACTGAAAAAAATAGTTTAATTTCAGTAGAAAAATAGATTGAGATCATGCACATCAAAGTGCTTTAGTGATTTGCTTTGGAGGTAAAATTACATCTCATTATATTTTTCTTATATCTCTTGATATTTCACAAATAGTCTGTAATGAACATGTTTTACTTTTAAAATTTGAAAAAAAATTTAATAAAATGCTAACATAAAAATGTTTTCAACGTTACTTTTCCAGCATACCTCTTGCTAGCTTTGGAAGTTGTGACCGGAAGTTACTGCAACTTTTAGAATTTTTTCACTTGTCCCCACTTTGTTTAGTCTTCTTTTTCATGTTCCAATTCTCATAAAGTAGAAATTCCTTTTATTTTAAAGTTGTATAAGACAACATGAACAATGTGTCGGTTAATGACCCTGAGAAAACCTTGCGTCTTGTAAATGAATTCCCCCAGCAATTAAAGGCCATGGAATTGGGAAGTTAGACTCTTTGGAATCTCTCAATAGTGTGTGGCTTTTCACCATAAAGAAGATACAAAAATAAGACATTACTAATCAGAAAATATAGCCATAAGTCCATGCACAGACGTAGATATAAAAGGTATCTATTTAGAAAATAGATAAAAATGAATTTTCAAGGCTCCAAAGTAAGAAGAATTTAGGAACACAATATAGAGAAGATTAATAGTATTATATTTCACTTTATTATGGAAAATTTCTTAGAAAACTTTGGTGGCCATAAATCTCTTTCTTTACTCATATTATGTAAATGAAGATCAAGTGTACCAATTTAATTGGAAATATTGGAAATAACTATTTCCTAAGAGTCACATCTCTCTGATACCTTTGTTTACCTTTGTAATTTTCCATTATAATTAATTCCTCTTGGATTTGGGAGCTGTGTTGGAACTGCATTGTGCCAAAACAGTTAACAGTTAAAATAAAAGAAATTCACTATTTTTAATTGTTTGATCTCTCCCATCGCAAATAATAGCTAATTTCTTGTCTCTTGCATTTGATGACCTGCATTTATCATGTCAGCAAACAGCCTATACAGCCCACTGCTTTGTCAAATTACATTGTGATTTCAGTGAAAAGCCTGGTCAACAGGGTTCAAAATAATTTTATTGTTGTTGTCTCTGAATTAGTAACTTCATTTATTGATTACTTACACACTCACAGCTTAGATCCTTTTAAGGAAATAGCATGGCTATTAAAGGTGTTGATGAAATAGATTCATTTTTCATTTCCTAGTTCTGTTTTTCTCCTACAGTGACTAGATATAAATATGTGTTTTCATTTTCTCTCCTTATATCAGGAGATAAAAACCATCTCAATTCCAAATACAAATTTGTCTTTATTACATATTAAAAATATACGAAATGATTTTTATAAAATATCTAGAGGGTAACATATAAATGATAATATCAATATGCATTAACCTACCACTAATATAAAGGAAAAGATTATTTCATTTCTTTCTTCTCTTTGTTTATTTTGTCTTTTTCAAAATAAACTGTTGAGTTTGTTACATAATTCAAATGTGTGCTTATTTATGTTACATGAAGAGATATTTGAAAGATTTCCTACAAACTGCTGTATCAATATGGTTGTGTTTACATTTCTACACAAATTTTGCTCTTTTCAATATAGCCAGTTAAAGTTTGAATCTCTTTTTGTGTCCCCAAATAAAATTCCTTCTGAAAGATCCTTTAGGCAGCTGCAATATACTTATTACCCAAGGCTTTCATTCTGCTTCACTATTCCAGACACAAATAAAATCCCTTGTCTTTTCAGACATTATAATCTTGATAACAGATTATTAAAAATACTATATGAAAGAATGTACTTAATTTATTCCTATCTTAAACATTTGTGTGTTTATTTCTTAAGAGGTGTAACACATATACGACAAATTGTGCAAAATGGTTTTACATAAAGTGTGCAAAGATTTAAAAATTCATTTTTACAGTTAAATAATTTATTTTTATATATGTATCTGCCAGTGTAAACACAGCTCAGATCAAGACATAGAAGTCAGACTAACTTTACATAGGTTGCGGGGGAGTAGAACCAGGAAAGAAGCACAGCACAACTTTATGGGTAGCTGTAACTGTTCTATCGTCGTTTATTAGTTTTGCCTTTTCTTTGCCTGAACTTTATATAAATCAAATTAAATAGTATGTACTACTTTGTGACTGTAATTTTCACTCATTGTAATATCTGTGAGATTCATCCATGTCATATCAGAAGTTTCTTCTTTTTAAATGTGGGGTGATATGCCATTGTGTGATCTTCCAATGTTTTTATCCACCTACCTCTTACTCTTATCCACTTACCTCTTATAGAAACAGTTACTTTGTTTCTATAAAAGTTGGATATTTGTTATGAATATAATCACTCATTTCTCTTATTATATAACTCGGAGTGGAATTACTGAACCATGGGATAGCCATGTCTATTAGAAACTGCCAATGGGTTTCCAATGTGATTGCACCACTTTACACTCCCACTAGCAATGCAGGAGAATTTTAGTTGTTCCACATGCTTAACAGACTTTGGTATTCTCAAGACTTTTTAATTTTAGCTATTTTTTGGGGTACCTACCAATAGTAATTATGGTTATAATTTGCATTTTCCTTATTTTTAATGATGTAGAACATCTTTTCATATTGTTACTAACCATTTGAATATTCCCCTTTGTGAAGTACCTATTTAGCTTTTTGCCCCATTTTCATGAATGGCTGACAACTTGGATATAATAAGCAAATTCCTTGAAAGCACAATTACATGACCAAGAAAAGAAGAAAAAGTTGGCTATTACATATTTATTAAAGAACTGAAAACCATAATGCTAAATTATAAGAAAACATGGATACATAGAGGGGAACATCACACACTGGGGACTATCAGAGGGTGGAGTCTGGGAGGAGGGAGACGATCAGGAAAAATAACTAGTGGGTACTAGGCTTAATACCTGGGTGATGAAATAATCTGTACAACAAACCCCCATGACACAAGTTTACCTATGTAACAAACCTACACAGGCACCCCAGAACTTAAAATAAGAGTTAAAAATTAAAATTAAATAGTCTTTCTAAAAAACAGAAGAACGAGTGGTCTTCATTGATGATCTTTTCCAAACATTTAAGATGGATTAGAGACTTAAATGTTAGACCTAATACCATAAAAACCCTAGAGGAAAACCTAGGTAGTACCATTCAGGACATAGGCATGGGCAAAGACTTCATGTCTAAAACACCAAAAGCAACGGCAGCAAAAGCCAAAATTGACAAATGGGATCTCATTAAACTAAAGAACTTCTGCACAGCAAAAGAAACTACCATCAGAGTGAACAGGCAACCTACAGAATGGGAGAACATTTTTGCAATCTACTCATCCGACAAAGGGCTAATATCCAGAACCTACAAAGAACTCAAACAAATTTACAAGAAATAAACAAACAACCCCATCAAAAAGTGGGCAAAGGATATGAACAGACATTTCTCAAAAGAAGACATTCATACAGCCAACAGACACATGAAAAAATGCTCATCATCACTGGCCATCAGAGAAATGCAAATCAAAACCACAATGAGATACCATCTCACACCAGTTAGAATGGCGATCATTCAAAAGTCAGGAAACAACAGGTGCTGGAGAGGATGTGGAGAAATAGGAACACTTTTACACTGTTGGTGGGATTGTAAACTAGTTCAACCATTATGGAAAACAGTATGGCGATTCCTCAAGGATCTAGAACTAGATGTACCATATGACCCAGCCATCCCATTACTGGGTATATACCCAAAGGATTATAAATCATGCTGCTATAAAGACACATGCACACGTATGTTTATTGTGGCACTATTCACAATAGCAAAGACTTGGAATCAACCCAAATGTCCATCAGTGACAGACTGGATTAAGAAAATGTGGCACATATACACCATGGAATACTATGCAGCCATAAAAAAGGATGAGTTTGTGTCCTTTGTAGGGACATGGATGCAGCTGGAAACCATCATTCTTAGCAAACTATCGCAAGAACAGAAAACCAAACACTGCATGTTCTCACTCATAGGTGGGAACTGAACAATGAGATCACTTGGACTCGGGAAGGGGAACATCACACACTGGGGCCTATCATGGGGAGGGGGGAGGGATTGCATTGGGAGTTATACCTGATGTAAATGACATGTTGATGGGTGCTGATGAGTTGATGGGTGCAGCACAGCAACATGACACAAGTATACATATGTAACAAACCTGCACGTTATGCACATGTACCCTAGAACTTAAAGTATAATAATAATTAAAAAATAAATAAAATTTAAAAAAAAAGAATGAGATAATGCAAATCCAGAGAAAGAAGGAGCACTTCACAAATATTTGTATTAGTCTAGAATAAAATTGATATCAAGTTTACTAAAGATATGAAACCTAACAAAATACAAAAAATACAAAACTATAGAGCAAAATATAAAGAAAATCTTTAAAAATCAAATACGTAAGATGTATGATAACCAAGCTGACAGCGTCTGAAAAATTAATCAATATAATTCATCACATTAGCAGAATAAAGGATAACCACATATGGTCATAACAATCGATACCCCAAAACAATTTGATAAAATTCAGCCACTCATTTATAATTTAAAAAATAAAATTATCAGTAATGTAGAAATAGAAGAAAACCTCGACAATTTTATTAAAGACAGTAACAATAGTTGTCAGTCAGTTATATTCAGGATTGAAAAACATAAAGACCAGAAAAACAATCTTCACTATTACTACTTCTATGCATATTTTATTAGAGGTCCTAGCAAATGTATAATACAAAAATGAGAAATAATAAGCATAAATACTGGAAAAGAATAAACAGGACTATTTTCATGCAGAAACAACATGATTATCTAATAAAAATTCCAAAAGAATAAAGTAATCTCTATTAAAATTAGTAAGTAGCCGAGCGCGGTGGCTCATGCCTGTAATCCCAGCACTCTGGGAGGCCAAAGTGGGTGGATCACCTGAGGTCAGGAGTTCCAGACCAACCTGGACAACATGCTGAAACCCTGTCTCCACCAAAAGATACAAAAACTGGCTGGGCGCAGTGGCGTTCCGGTAGTCCCAGCTACTCCGGGGGCTGAGGCAGGAAAATCCTTTGAACCCTGAAGGCAGAAGTTGCAGTGAGCCAAGATGGCGCCACTGCATTCCACCCTGGGAAACAGAATGAGACTCTGTCTCAATAAATAAATAAATAAATGAACTCAAGAAGGTTTCTGAATTTAAGATCAATATACTAAAATTAATTGTAACTATGCAAGACGTCTCCACTGAAAATTACAAAATACTGCTGAATAAAATTTTTAAACTTAAGAAAAATAAGAAATATATTACATTTAAGAAGTAGAAGACTCATTATTATTCAGACATCCAATCCCCTCCCACCATTCCTCTATATATTTAGTACAATTCCCTTAAAGATCTTAGCAGGCTTTTTCGTGAAAATGCACAAGAAACTTTTACACTGTTGGTGGGACTGTAAACTAGTTCAACCATTATGGAAGACAGTGTGGCAGTTCCTCAAGGATCTAGAACTAGAAATGCCATTTGACCTAGCCATCCCATTACTGGGGATATACCCAAAGGATTATAAATCATGCTGCCACAGAGACACGTGCACCTGTATGTTTATTGCAGCACTATTCACAATAGCAAAGACTTGGAACCAACCCAAATGTCCATCAATGATAGACTGGATTAAGAAAATGTGGCACAAATACACCATGGAATACTATGCAATGATAAAAAAGGATGAGTTTGTGTCCTTTGTAGGGACACGGATGCAGCTGGAAACCATCATTCTCAGCAAACTATCTCAAGGACAGAAAGCCAAATGCCACATGTTCTCATTCATAGGTGGGAATTGAACAATGAGAACACTTGGACACAGGAAGGGGAACATCACACCCCACATTGTTGTGGGGTTGGGGGAGGGGAGGGATAGCATTAGGAGATATATCTACTGTAAATGATGAGTTAATGGGTGCAGCACACCAACATGGCACATGTATACATATGTAACAAACCTGCACATTGTGCACATGTACCCAAGAACTTAAAGTATAATAATAATAGTAAAGAAAGAAAAAAAGAAAATACTCTGTGTGATACTATAATGATGTATACATGTCATTATACATTTGTCCAAACCCACAGAATGTGCAACACCAAGAGTGAACCACAATGTAAACTATGGACTCTGGGTGATTATGATGTGTCAATGTGGGCTCATCAATTGTAACAACTGTACCACTGTGATGTGGGATGTTGATAATGGGGGAAACTGCATGTGAGGGGCAGTTTCCCCCATTATCAACATATTTGAGAAATCTCTGTACCTTCTCAGTTTTGCTGTGAATCTAAAGCTGCTCTAAAAACAATAAAGTCTTAAAAACACAACAATAAATATATAAATGTGAAAATGCAAAAGGCTTTAAATAGCCAACACTGAAGAAGAAGAGCAAAGCTGGAAGGTTTATGCTACTGGATTTGAATGCTTTTTAGGAGCTTATAGTAACTTAGACATTGTGGTTATGGAGTAAGGATATACAAGTAAGATTAATGAAATAGTGTTCAAGATCTAGAAGTTGACTAGCATACATACAACCATTTGATACAGAACAAAATGCTACTGTAATTCAGCGGGGAAAAATACAGCCTTTTAAATAAATTGTGTGGGAGCAATTAGGTATTCACTTGGAAAAATAAATGTTCCTTTTCCTTACCTCATATCATACACAAAATATTAATATGAGATGGAATATATGTCTAATTACGGAAAGTAAAATAACATATTACAATGTCATGAACATAATAAATTATCTTCATATTTTTTATTCCTTAAGCAGTACAAACAACAAGTAGGTGTTCAATTATAATTTGTCTTTTTCTCTTCATATTTTGATGAATATAGTCTCCTGTAATTAAAGTTTAGCTTCTAATACTCAGTTGGATTATCGTTATTGCTCATGAGTCCATGCATTAGAATTAAAATATTGATTTCCAAATTCATGTATCTTTATCCCCAGTTTTTTAATTATCCTTTAAGTTCTGGGATACATGTGCAGAACGTGCAGGTTTGTTACATAGCCATGGTGGTTTGCTGCACCCATCAACCCGCCATCTACATTAGGTATTTCTCCTAATGCTATTCCCCCTAGATCCCCAACCCGTGACAGGCCCCAGTGTGTGATGTTCCCCTCCTTGTGTTCATGTGTTCTCATTGTTCAACTCCTACTTATGAGTGAGAACATGAGAACATGCAGTGTTTGGTTTTCTGTTCCTGTGTTAGTTTTCTGAGAATGATGATTTCCAGCTTCATCTATGTCCCTACAAAGGACATGAACTCATTCTTTTTTGTGGCTGCATAGTATTTGATGGTGTATATGTGCCACATTTTCTTTATCCAGTCTATCATTGATGGGCATTTGGGTTGGTTCCAAGTCTTTGCTATTGTGAATAGTGCTGCAATAAATATATGTGTGCATGTGTCTTTATAGTAGAACGATTTATAATCCTTTGGGTATATACCCAGTAATGAGATTGCTGGGTCAAATGGTGTTTCTAGTTCTAGATCCTTGAGGAATCACCACACTGTCTTCCACAATGGTTGCACTAATGTACACTCCCACCAACAGTGTAAAATCGTTCGTATTTCTCCACAGCCTCACCAGCATCTGTTGTTTCCCGACTTTTTAATGATCGCCATTCTAACTGGTATGAAATGGTATCTCACTGTGGTTTTGATTTTCATTTCTCTAATGACCAGTGATAATGAGCTTTTTTTCATATGTTTGTTGGCTGCATAAATGTCTTCTTTTGAGAAGTGGCTGTTCATGTCTTTCACCTGCTTTTTCATTGAGTTGTTTGTTATTTTTCTTGTAAATTTGTTTAAGTTCCTTTGTAGATTCTGGATATCAGCCCTTTGTCAGATGGATAGATTGCAAAATTTTTCTCCGATTCTGTAGGTTGCCTGTTCACTCTGATGATAGTTTTTTGCCATGCAGAAGCTTTTTAGTTTAATTAGATCCCATTTGTCAATATTGGCTTCTGTTGCCATGGCCTTTGGTGTTTTTGTCATGAAGTCTTTGCCCATGCCTAAGTCCTGAATGGTATTGCCTAGGTTTTCTTCTAGGGTTTTTATGGTTTTAGACTTACATTTAAGTCTTTATTCTATCTTGCATTAATTTTTGTATAAAGGGTAAAGAAGGGGTCTAGTTTCAGTTTTCTGCATATGGCTAGCCAGTTTTCCCAGCACCATTTATTAAAAAGGGAATCCTTTCCCCATTGCTTGTTTTTGTCAGGGTTGTCAAAGATCAGATGGTTGCAGATGTGCGGTGTTATTTCTGAGGCCTCTGTTCTATTCCATTGGTCTATACGTCTGTTTTGGTACCACTACCATGCTGTTTTGGTTACTGTAGCCTTGTAGTATTGTTTGAAGTTAGGTGGCATGAATCATTTTAGAATATACTTTAAGTGTTTCACAGTAAAAAGAAAGCTAAGGATCTTTGTTTCTGCAGGAAGGAGGGATGCCAGAAAGATCAAAATGATCCTTTTGAAAGCAAACATTTTCTCTTTTCTCTCTCTGTCTCCCCCTGCCTCCTCAACACCGTTTGAAAGTGTGCATGCATATGTGTGTGTGTAGGGTTTATAATTACAAACTGTTCTGTAAAGGAAAATTATTGATTAGTTTAAGTTGCAGAAAAGACTGAAAAGTTGAAAAATTATTTGGCATGCAATCCATCTATGCCATAGTTAAATATTATTGGTTGCATAATGCCCAGCAAAGTATTTTCAAAGGTTTTCTTTTTAGATATATGTCTGATTCTAGTCAGACACTCTATTGACAAATCTATTGACAACCTACATAATGTGTATTATGAGGAAGATAAGAGTAATTTATCTGTATTCAAGGAACTTAAAATTAACTTGAGGAAAGAAGAATGAAAAATGAAAGGGATCTAGGCTTAGAACAAATTTGTATAACTCTTGTTCAAGTGTTCCTTCTGTTTCAGAATATCAATACAAATGATATAACTGGAAAGTAATTAAGTGTCAGAGTAAGTGAAATGAACCACAGATATAGTGGAGATTGATATGAGTTCCATGTCTAGAAAAGGTTTTACTACTTAGGAGAGAAGGCTTGAGATATACTGAATAATGTGGTTACATATAGACAGAGGAACTTGTGTAGCTAAAAAGAACAAAATAAGCAGGAATAGGACAAAAAAAGTATCAATAATGCAGAAAACCACGAGGCTGTTTTTACTGAAATGTTAAGAAACAAAATTGGATTTTTAGGGTGAGTGAGGAGTTGATTGTGACTATCCAGGAGAATTTTGGGATTGATAAGGCAGTTACCACAGGTTTATAAAGAAGAAAGTGATATGATGAAAAAGAATTTTTATAAGTAATGTGAAATTCCTAAGAATAAACTGTATTTGTGGGGAGATTACATTATGCAACATCTACAAAATGGAATTCTATATACCTATTAAAAAGTTATGTTTCTATATATTAATATAAACATATTTTAATGTAATAAGTTAAAAACTCAAGAAAAATAACTATACATATAATATAAAATTTGCACTCTTAATAAAAATGATATAAATGTAAATATTAATACCCGTAACACTAACACACACACTGTACTGAAGTGTGTATTGTTTTTCTGGAAAGCTATCTAAGAAACTCTTAAAATGTTCACAGTCAGTTATCTTTCTGTTATTTGTGATGTGCTTTTTCACAATAGCATAAACTACTTTTTTTAAAGATAATTAAAAGAAAAATATATATTTTAACCAGCTTTTTAAAAATGGCTGATATATTTCTGGTTTTAAAATACTTCAGCATTCCATTTGACATTTAAAAATAAATGTTGTTAAAATCCCCGATTTTGTGGATTTTTCTGTGGATTGAGTCAACTGACTTAATCTAGATGATTAATATGTACTACATAGTTTATTCATTCAACAGATATTCACTTAGTGCTTTTGATGTGTACTATTACAGATGCTGGAGCATTTATAAACTACTTTGTATGTATTTGAAAACTGTTCTGTTGTGTTTAAATGCAGCTTCAAAAAATAGATTTCAAAAAGGAGCATTAGTAGGAATTCTTAAATATGAGACATAAAACTGAAGGGAGCTATAACCTTTTTAGACATATAAATGAATGGCTCTAATTACATATTTGATGCAATTTAACATTTTGCATCCTTTTCTCAGAGCGAGAAATTGGCCAACAGATATGATTACACAGGGAAAAAAATACATCCCTAGTTGGATAAATGTTCCTATGGGATTATCTCAAGGAAACATATAGCACTGTGTTCTCTCTTTTTTCTGTTTCTGATTATTGGAAGAGTAAATTGCAGGTAACTGTTGGGGATACAGGAAAAGGAGATAAAAGGCCATTCCTGGGATTCACATAAGGCACCATCACGAAAGTATCCTTCCCCTGTCTTGTAAGTGATAATGGCACAAAAAGATGACTACACATACTTTATTTACCGAAGGTGTTTTGTAAAAACCTAGATTAATTTAAAACTATTAACAATTAAGGTAATTTTTTAAAAAGCTGAACCAATACAACCAGTTTGTAATAAGCGCAGGTTGATGACAAATTTTGTCATAAATTTAGATGATTATACTGAAAAAACTGCATTTCTTTTACCAATATAAATGTTACATCAAGCTAAGTCATTCTGAAACCTATGACAAATAACCATGCACAGGCCAACCAACTAACCACTACATAATAATAACCAGGTAAATGAATGAATAAAAACAAGCTGAAAATGAAATTAGTTGTTACATTTGACTGTGAGCTGTTTGTACACATTGTCTAACCCTATAGAGGATGTATTTGATGTGAATAATATGAAATGTTGAATGAACAAATTATATAAATAATTATATATAAATACATGAAATGTATATAATATACATGTTATATATAATATATACACTATACATATATTTGACACTTCAAAAGAGTGTAGTGATTACCACTAATACTGATATGTGAGGGATTCATGCAAGAATGGGGCATGGAGGAAATAAGATAAGTTTCTCAAGACCTAATTCATATATGTTTACCAGAGTCCATTTCAAAACATGGTTCTTGAGAATCCTGGATGTATTTTCTATATCATTTTCATGTTAATAAAACTCAATATATGTGACTATAAAACTCACCAGAATCATTATCTTATTCATAGAGATTTTTATAGCACAAAGAGGCATTAGATACCATGTAGTCCAATTTTTTTTTTTTTTTTTTTTTTTTTACTGAGAAGAAAACCCTCAAAAGGAGAGTTGCTTGTCCTATGTCACCCAGTGAGCAGCTTACCCAGGTGTCCTCTAGACACCTTCTGATTCTAATTCACGACCTATATATTTGTGGTTTCATGTACTATTAATGTTTTTATTTTTGTCTTCCAGAAACTTACATTCTGAATCCTACTGACTATTTGGTATACTTCTCTGGGCCATTAGTAAAATCACTGACCAACAAAATTCCACAAAAGTAAGGGTCCTTGTAAGTTCAAGTGCCTTGACTGAGTGCCAAATGTGGACACTAACATGAACATTTCTTTCCAAAATGCATCATTTCCCTACCCCTTATTCTCACTTATTTTGATCATTATGGGATAAAGTTGACAATATGGAAAGAGCAAACCATTCAGTGGTATTTGAATTTATTTTGTTGGGACTTTGCAAATCTCAAAATCTTCAGATTTTATTCTTCTTGGGATTCTCTGTGGTCTTCGTGGGGATTGTCTTAGGAAACCTTCTCATTTTGGTGACTGTGACCTTTGATGCACGCCTTCACACACCAATGTATTTTCTGCTTATCAACCTCTCCTGCATTGATATGATCCTGGCTTCTTTTGCTACCCCTAAGATGATTGTAGATTTCCTCCGAGAACGTAAGACCATCTCATGGTGGGGATGTTATTCTCAGATGTTTTTTATGCACCTCCTGGGTGGGAGTGAGATGATGTTGCTTGTAGCCATGGCAATAGACAGGTATGTTGCCATATGCAAACCCCTCCACTACATGACCATCATGAGCCCACAGGTGCTCACTGGGCTATTGTTATCCTCCTATGCAGTTGGATTTGTGCACTCGTCTAGTCAAATGGCTTTCATGTTGAATTTGCCCTTCTGTGGTCCCAGTGTTATAGACAGCTTTTTCTGTGACCTTCCCCTTGTGATTAAACTTGCCTGCAAGGACACCTACATCCTACAGCTCCTGGTCATTGCTGACAGTGGGCTTCTGTCACTGGTCTGCTTCCTCCTCTTGCTTCTCTCCTATGGAGTCATAATATTCTCAGTTAGGCACCGTGCTGCTAGTCGATCCTCTAAGGCTTTCTCCACTCTCTCAGCTCACATCACAGTTGTGACTCTGTTCTTTGCTCCATGTGTCTTTATCTATGTATGGCCTTTCAGCAGATACTCTGTAGATAAAATTCTTTCTGTGTTTTACACAATTTTCACACCTCTCTTAAATCCTATTATTTATACATTAAGAAATCAAGAGGTAAAAGCAGCCATTAAAAAAATACTCTGCATATAAATGTAAAACATACTTTTTAGTTGACACTTTTGAAGAGACACTGTCTTGTTTGTTTGAACATTTAAGAAACTCATTTTTAATGTATCAGGTTCATGCAAAAGTAATTGTGGTTTTTGCCATTAAAGTAAATGGCAAAATTAAAGTGCTGGCAAAAACCGCTATAACTTGTGTACCAGCTAATAGTTCAAGTCTGTATGAGGAAACAGTAGATGTAATTGTTAAAAAGCAAACACCTTTTTGTGATCTTTTATGGTCAAACACATAACATCTACAGTTTGGCTTGTATACATTTAACTCCCACCTTTATCTGTTTCTCTGATGCAAATTTGAACAAAATAAATAAGTTACCTGTGATTTAGTTTTTTCGTCTATACAACTTTGTTTATATGCATCTTTCGTTATTTTAGCATGCTCTTAAACCTCAGAAAACACATTATTATTGTTACGATTTTTGTTGGTGGTGGTGGTAATCTATGTTTAGAGAAAGCACACAGATGACATCTCATCACAGTAATATATCCAAGTGCCTTACAGACTAGAAAACTGCATGTTCTGGGTAATCCATGATTAGTGTGTATTAAATTATACTAACTTCCTTGCCGTAAGCACAGTGTGTTCAACCATTCTTCGCATATTTTGTGAGCCTACAGAATGCCAGAAGATATAGCCAGGGCTTCAAGAAACTTATACCTATGGATGGATAGAGAGAACTAAATTAGTAATTGTTCTGTGGCACGAACAGCACTGTTACATGATGCACAGGGTGCTTTGAGAGTGCAGAGGAATGGCGTCTCAATCAGGGCAGGGCAGGAAGGTTTCCACTCATAGTTAGCATCAGCTAGATGGAGAAGAAAGACATTCCATGAGAAAGAAATAGTATGTTGAGAATGCGTAGAAGCATGACACAGAGGAGAACCTACACACAGTTTCATTGAGCTGGGTCGTGGGCTACGATGTCAAGAGATGAGATAGAGAGGTATGTCAAATGTAGTCTGATCATATAATAGAAAATATAGGATACTCTTTGGAATTCAAAACTATGTCATACTGAAATTTAAAAGACAGACAGGAAGGGAAAAAAAGTAAGCATAGACCATTCTTGTCCAAACTTGTACATTGTACTGCTTCTGTTCCAAGTTTACCTCCTGCTTCTTAGCTCTGTTCATATTTCTCTTTGCAATCTAGGCAACTAGGCCTGTAACTGAATAGAAGGCAAAAGCAAATTTAAAGCAACTCGGTATCGGAGATGACTACTGTCTTTCAACTTTAGCAAAAATCCAAAAAGAACTTTATGCCTTTTATCGGATATATTATACCTAGTATCCAGAAAAGCCATTCCAGAGGCTGAAGATAAAACATTGAATACTAGGTCTCTAACATGTATTTAGATTATTTGTTACATAAAGGGTACCTCACATCAGCCTTAGTTGTTTTATACTGAGCAACTAATTTTATGAAGAAAACATTTTATATACAAGTTGAATTATTGTAGCCAAGGATCCCAGCCTCAAAATGCATTTTCAAACTTTTTTTTCTTTCTTTCTGAATCTCAGAATGTAGTCTTGTGTTGTAAGACTTTATCTCCCTTTCCCAACAGGTACGTTCATACACAGTGTTTCTTATCTAGTTAAGTGCTTGCTTAGAAATCTTAGGGGCCGATTTTGAAACAAACAAGGCAGGGAAACCTGGCTGCAGAATCCTCCCTTGAGAGGGGAATTACTTACAGTTAACCCACCACTACCAGGCCACAGTCAGGAAAAGGTAAATCAGACCTCAGGACAGGCCATTACTCAAGATAACCTTCAGAACAAGACACGCAGACCTGCACCTTCCTGCACTATTCTCACATAGTTTCCATATCTTTTCCGTCTTAAACTCCTTTACTCAGCCCCCAAATGGGGAATGATCTGTTAAAGGCATGAACCTGGCCATTTCCCATCTGCTCACATTTGAATAAAATTGTTTTCCTTTTACCACTCCTTGCTTCACTTGTTTTCAGCCTCTGAGAGGGGTGGTAGACATGGATGGGTGTGTTGGGGGCTAGGTGGGCAGCGGGGAGGGGAGACACTTAAGCTGGTTATATTTTAAGCTGGTTATATTAGATCTGTCCACCTTGGTCTCCCAAAGTTCTGGGATATAGGCATAAGCCACCACACCCGGCCAAGACAATCTCTTAATAAATGATGTTGGAAAAACTGTTTATCCATATGCAGAAGAATAAAATTGACCATTATCTTACATTATACACAAGAATAAACTCAAAATGGATAAAATACTTAAATGTAAAACCTGAAACTGTAAAGCTAAGAGAAGAAAACATAGGGAAAATCTCCACAATATTGATCTTGGCAATGTTTTCTTATATAGAACTCCAAAAGCACAGACAACAAAAGCAAAAATAGACAATGGGATTGCATCAAACTGAAAAGCTTCTGCACAACAAAGTAAACAACTAACACAGTGAAGAGACAACTCACATATTGAAATATATATATATTTGCAAACCATATATATAATAAGGGGCTAATATCCAAAACATGTAAGGGACTCAAAAACAAACCATTTAAAATGGGCAAAAAGATATAAAAAGACATTTCTCAAAAGAAGAGTTATGAATGATCAACAGATATATGAAAAAATGTTCAACATCACTAATCATCAGAGAAATGCAAATTATAAACACATCAGATATCCTGTTGACCCAGTTAAAATGGCTAGTATCAAAAAACAAACAAACAAAATAAATGCTAGTAAGGATACAGAGAAAAGGGAGCTCTTTTACACTTTTGGTGGGCGTGTAAATTAGTAAAGCAATTATGAAAAGCAGTACAAAAGTTCCTCAAAAAAATAAAACTAGAACTACTATATGATCCAGCAATCCCATTTCTTCACATATACCCAAAAGAAATGAAAACAGTCCATCTGCACCCCTATATTTATTGAAGTGCCATTCACAAAGGCCAAGATATGGAATTAAATTAGATATCCATCTACAGATGAATGGATAAAGAAAATGCAGCATATATAAGTACATATATATGTATAAACACACACGCACGCATACATACACACACATACAGTGAAATACTACTCAGCTAGAAAACAGAATCAAATCCTGTCATTTGCAACAACATGAATGAGCCCGAAAGACATGTTAAGTGATATAAGTTAGGCACAGAAGAATAAATGCTCTATAATCTCTCCTATCTGGAACCCAAAAAAGCTGATTTTGTAGACACAGGGAGTAAAAACTGGTAAACAGAGCCTGGGAAAGGCAAGGAGAGGAGGAGTACTGGGAGAGGTTGGTCAATAGGTATAAAGTTACACTTAGTCAGAAACAATAAGGCTTGGTGTTCTGTTAAGCAGTAGGATGATTATGACAATGTAGTGTATATTTCAAGATAGGTAGAAGAGAAGATTATGAATGTTGTCATCACAAAGAAATGATAAATGTTTAAATTAGTGGATAGAGTAATTACCTAAAATTGATTGTTATACTATGCATACATGCATTGAAACATTATATTATACTTCATTAACATGTACAATTATTATGTGTCAGTTATATCTTTAAATGCAAAGAGAATAAAATACCTAGGAATCCAACTTACAAGGGATGTAAAGGACCTCTTCAAGGAGAACTACAAACAACTGCTCAACGAAATAAAAGAGGACACAAACGAATGGAAGAACATTCCATGCTCATGGATAGGAAGAATCAATATTGTGAAAATGGCCATACTGCCCAAGGTAATTTATAGATTCAATGCCATCCCCATCAAGATACCAATGACTTTCTTCACAGAATTGGAAGAAAACTACTCTAAAGCTCATATGGAACCAAAAAAGAGCCCACATAGCCAAGAAAATCCTAAGCAAAAACAAGAAAGCTGGAGGCATCATGCTACCTGACTTCAAAATATACTACAAGGCTACAGTAACCAAAACAGTATGATACTGGTACCAAAACAGATATGTAGACCAATGCAACAGAACAGAGGCCTCAGAAATAACACCACACATCTACAGCCGTCTGATCTTTGACAAACCTGACAAAAACAAGAAATGGGGAAAGGATTCCCTATTTAATAAATGGTGCTGAGAAAACTGGCTAGCCATATGTAGAAAGCTGAAACTGGATGCCTTCCTTACACCTTATACAAAAATTAACTCACGATGGATTAAAGACTTAAATGTGAAACCTAAAACCATAAAAACCCTAGGAGAAAACCTAGGCAGTACCATTCAGGACATAGGCATGGGCAAAGACTTCATGATTAAAACACCAAAAGTAATGGCAACAAAAGCCAAAATTGACAAATGGGATCTAATTAAACTAAAGAGCTTCTGCACAGCAAAAGAAACTATCATCAGAGTTAACAGGCAACCTACAGAATGGGAGAAAATTTTTGCAATCTACCCATCTGATAAAGGGCTAATATCCAGAATCTACAAAGAACTTAAACAAATTCACAAGAAAAAAACAGACAACCCCATCAAAAAGTGGGCAAAGGATATGAACAGAAGAAGACATTTATGCAGTCAACAGACACATGAAAAAATGCTCATCATCACTGGTCATCAAAACCACAATGATACACCATCTCATGCCAGATAGAATGGTGATCATTAAAAAGTCAGGAAACAACAGATGCTGGAGCGGATGTGGAGAAATAGGAATGCTTTTACACTGTTGGTGGGAGTGTACATTAGTTCAACCATTGTGGAAGACAGTGTGGGGATTCCTCAAGGATCTAGAACTAGAATACCATTTGACCTAGCAATCCCATTACAGGGTATACACCCGAAGGATTATAAATCATTCCACTATAAAGATATATACACACGTATGTTTATTGCACTATTTACAATAGCAAAGACTTTGAACCAACACAAATGCCTATCAATGATAGACTGGATTAAGAAAATGTGGCACATATACACCATAGAATACTATGCAGTCATAACAAAGGATGAGTTCATGTCCTTTGCAGGGACATGGATAAAGTTGGAAACCATCATTCTCAGCAAACTATCACAAGGACAGAAAACCAAACACCACATGTTCTCACTCATAGGTGGGAACTGAACAGTGAGAACACATGGACACAGGGTGGGGAACATCACACCACGGTCTATCGGGGGTGGGGGTCTAGGGGAGGGATAGCATTAGGAGAGATACGTAATGTAAATGATGAGTTGATGGGTGCAGCAAGCCAACATGGCACATGTATACCTATGTCACAAACCTGCACATTGTGCACATGTACCCTAGAACTTAAATTATAATTTTAAAAAAATAAAAATATTTTTTAAAGGCTGAGAAGGGAATACGGAAGCGAGAATGAAGAGGAATTTGTTAATGGACAAAAATATAGTTTGACAGAAGTAATAAGCTCTAATATTCTTTAGTGCAGAAGGACAATTATAGTTTACAATAACATCAAATAGTTTCAAATAGCTAGAATAGAATTGTCATATTTCCAAAACAAGGAAAAGAAAAAAGTTTGAGGTGATGGATATCCCAATTACCCTGATTTGATCACTACACATTATGTATATGTATCAAAATATAACATGTACCCAAAAAATACGTACAAGTATTATACAATAATAAATATAAAAATATAAATATGTTCCAAAACAAAAGAAAATGTTTTATATATATATATGTGTGTGTGTATATATGTGTGTGTGTATGTATATATGTGTGTGTATATATATGTGTGTGTGTATATATATGTGTGTGTGTATATATATGTGTGTGTGTATATATGTGTGTGTGTATATATGTGTGTGTGTGTATATATATATGAACAACAGAATACTACATGGCCTTTAAAAGAGAAGGAACTTCTTTCCATTGTGACAACATGAATGAAACTGGAGAACAATATGCCAAGTGAAATAAGCCAGGAACAGAAAAATACTGTATGACCTTACTTATATGTGGAATCTGAAAAAGTGGATCTCATAGAAACAGAGTGTAGAAAGGTGGTTACCAGAGGTGGGGGGTATGGGGAGAGATGGAGAAAGGAAAGATACTGATCAAAAGGTACAAAATCTCAGACTGGAGGAACAACTTTTAATGATCTATTGCACTGCACGATAACCACATTTAATAATAATGTTTTGAAGGTATATACATATCTCTAGATAGACAGAGAGAGAGGAAGAGATGGGATCTTGCTCTGTTGCCCAGGCATCCTGGAACTCTTGGCCCTAAGCAATTCTCCTACTTCAGCCTCCTGAGTAGCTGGGACTACAGGTGTGCACCACTGCAACCGCTTGATTAGAAAAATACATTTTAGAGACTCCTTGCCCAGGCTGGCCTCAAGCTCCTGACATTAAGCTATCCTCCTGCCTCAGTCTCCCAGGTAGCTGATTACAGGTACAAGCCACCATACCTGGCTTTGTTTTCTATGTTTTAAAATTGTTAAAAGAATAGATTTTTAATGTCTCATCACAAAAAGGATAAGTCTGTGAGGTGGCACATATATTAATTAACTTGATTGGCTCTTTACACAATGTATAGATAGATTAAGTCTCATAAATATACATAATTATTTGTCAATTAAAAATAAAATTTTAAAAAATGTATTGAACAAACATTTCACCAAAGAAAACACATAAGTTAGCACATGAAAAGATTTTCAACATCATTATTTATTAAGAAAATACAAATTAAAACCACAATAAGATACCGTATCATACTCTCTACAATGACTGTTCAAAATAGGATAAACAAT
The DNA here is from genome assembly GCF_008728515.1 of Papio anubis. Lineage (NCBI taxonomy): Eukaryota > Metazoa > Chordata > Mammalia > Primates > Cercopithecidae > Papio > Papio anubis. Next base: position 75,465 of record NW_022164217.1, read on the forward strand.
AACAAATGTTGGTGAGAATATAGGGAAGTTGCAATTCTCATAAATTGCTGCTGGGAATGTAAAATGATACAGTCACTTTGGAAAACAATTTGTCACTTTCTCAAAAAGTTAAACCTAAAATTGTCATATGAACAAGCAATTTCACAGAAGATAAATGAAAATATATGTCAACATAAATACTTGGGCACATATGCTCATAGCAGCATTATTCATAATAGCCCCAACCTGGAAACAACCTAAATGTCCATCATTTGCTTAATGGATAGATAAAATGTGATATTCAGCAACAAAAAGAAAGAAAGTATTGACACTGACACATGCTACATCATGGATGAGCCTCTAATACACTATTCTAAGTGAAGAAAGCCACCGAGAGATCTGACATTATATAATTTATATTATATTAAATATCTAAAACTTGCAAATTTATAGAGACAGAATGTAAACTGGTGGTTGTTTTGAGCCAGGTAGGGAGTAGGCATTAACTATTATGAGCTTGAAGGATCTTACTGGGGAGATGAAAATATTCTAAAACTGAGGTTTGGAGATGGTGGCATCACTCAGTACAATTACTAATAATCATTGACTTGTATACTTGAAATGAATGATTTTGTGATAGATTAAATATATCTCAACAAAGTTGTCTTTAAAAAGAAAAAAAAAGGCAACCTTCTCTGTTACCTGATAAATTGGTTGGAGGAGAATTCCCAAGGCTATGTTTTGGAGTAATCAGACAACTGGATGCCTAAAAATGTTATTAATGTGGCAGGTACCTGAATATCTTCCCTGGTATGCAGGTGTCTTATCAGGAAACACTAGTGACTAGTAATCAGTAGTAACATCCAGTTACTACTCCCCAGGTACCATTCATAAGTCATCAATACAGTAGAGAAGTTTGGTGTTTGGCGAGATGTCCAGATAGTCAAAATCTCTTCAGACAATATTATGACAGGAGAAATAACATTCTACTGGGATAAGATCATGCATGTATAGTGCCGTCATTTCAAAGTGAGTTCAAATTACAAATGACTGTTTTCCCTGTTAAGAATTGAGAACACGTTTGTCAGACTGATGGCTACATAATTACTAGAACCTGTATCAGTGAATTCTAGTAAATATACTATATTCAGCACAATCGTTGCATTTGGACCTACCAATTGGTTATATTTACCTCACTCCATTGTATTTTGTCATAATTTTTTAAATTTTTCCTTTCTTTCCTTCCTTCATTCCCCCCTTTCTCTCACCTCTATTTTTTCTTCTTTCTTGCTTGGTTGCTTGCTTTCCTTTTTGCGATATCAGACTGGTAAACTAAAGCTTTCTAAAATGACAATCATCTGCCATTCTATCTGGGATGTCACGTTGCTTCTAATTAGTGTTGTTGTCGGTGTTGCAGTTTCAGGGACTTCCGCTTGGTGTTTTCTATTTTAATGCTCATATTCTATATGCCAAGGAACCAATCTGAAAATTCTGTCGGCCACTTAGTATATTCATTCTAATTATGCATCAGGAGCCAGGAAAATGACACAAATAGACCCACTGGAAAGGATTTACTCTAACAGGAACCATAATGGGATTTTTGTTTCCCAGATATGAGTACTGTCTCAGACTCTAGACCTCAAATATCTGAATATTTCCCTTTATTCACTGTTCGGTTACTCTAGTAAATGGGCATAATTAATTCTGGGAAATGATTGGGGGAGTTGTTTTTGTATATACTTACTGTAGTGCGGAGCTCTTCTTCAAATGGACCTGGCCTCTTGAATTGATGGGTGCTAGATCTCATGAGTCACTCATTTTTAGAAACTGGGTAATAGATTGTTTTTATTCCATTATGGTGGCTTTACCAACATTTTGCTTACCACTTCTTGATTTCCTTTTTCCTCCTTAGAATATGTAAGTCAAGCAATACTTCTGTTGGCTGCCTACAGCTCTTGCTCCATCTAGTTATCATAACAGACACCTGCAGGTCAAGATCTAAGCTTTTTGTTACAGACTCGTTGCACACTGTCAAAATTATTATAGTTGCCTCTGATGGCTAATGACTGCTACCCATCCTCTTATAGTCCAGGTTCCTATTGTTGTGACTGACAATAAGGAGTCCATTCTTTAAGCTTTAGTGAAAGACCCTCTAGACCTTCGCTTGTAACCTTGTCAGTTGGTCGGTGCACTAGTATTATAAGCTAAATCCATTTGATTTTTCCAAGCTTACTTAGACTTTTGAGCCTTTCGTTTAAAATATGCCAAGGCAGTTCCAGCATTTCTACCTTGGACAGAATGGATCATCCCACACTCTGCCCCCACGCATTGTTCCAGCCTCCAACATTCATTCATTTTCCAGTGCATATTAACCAGTTCATGAAGTTCTGTTGGTTATTTCTCTTTTATTTGAGAGTAGGGTTAGTATTTCCCCAGTCTCATATTATGTACCTATACTCTAGTTATTTACCTAGAAGCAGTGAGGATAGATGGGACTGATCTTAAGATGAATGTGTATTATTTTGCAATGCATATATCTTAGTTAGAGCCTTCAGCTTTTTTTCCAGGGAAAGTGAAAGTGCTACTTTCCAGTAAGAAGGAGGAAGCCACTTCTGCTGGCCCGACATGTTCAAAGGAGGATATTCTTATATCAGATATTAGATTCTAATATTTCTCTTATTAGACCTTAGCATAAAATAGTTTCCAGATTTGTGAATTCAGCTTTTTCTGTAACTTCACTATTCTCACAATTAGTATCTGTCCTGATTTATAGCACTGGCTGTCCCTAGACTCTAGACAACAGAGATCGCTTTGTATACTGTCATGGGGTCTTCTATTTTTTATACTGTGGCCTGAGTTGATAGTTGACTGACTTGAGCCTGTTATTTTCTTCTGCAAGCACTTCGATGCCAACTAGAAATAACCAGCCAATTCCTTATTTTTATAAAGTAGCATTGTCCTGCTCTCAAATTCTAGGTCTCTAACCCAACTTAAATCATCGCAAGTGAGAGTCTGGTAGTTGTGATATACAGTGTGCCAGAGATTCTCGTGATCTTACTTACCATCAACAATGAGGGACTGTTGCATTGGGCTTGTGAGCAATTTAATTTCAAAATCTCATTCTGAGAATCTGTTCTGTAGAAGCAGGTCTAGTATTAACTGTCCTACCTTGTACTCATCCAGAAGTCTCTGAGATCAAGATTGGAGTACAAATACTTTTACTGGCCAAAAGTGATCCTAAGAAAATCTGGTAGTTTTCTGGTAGAGTGAGGAAATGGGAGAAGGGAGAAGAGAACCAATAAACAGCACATAACCAAACTATTTGCCACTGTAGGCAATTGAAGCAATTGTTCTTCTGGCATTCTCAATATTCCTTACTCTGCTTAATTTTTTCCTTAGTGCTTATCATAGATGACTCATTTATTTG